>NW_026636108.1:0-219765 GCF_028554395.1 Pezoporus wallicus | reverse complement strand
CGTCAGGCAGCACTGCAGGGAGCCCTGCAGAGAGCCCCGGCGGCTCCCCTCTCCTTTGCCGTTTGAGCAGGAAAAGGAGGGTTTCCACCCTTTTTCCTTAGGTCTGGGCCGTTCCGGGCAGCGCAAACCCCGCACGGCTGAGGGGGTGATGTCCCATTCCCTCTAAGCAAGGCGGGGTCGGTCTCTGAGCCACAGGGTTTGGCCGTGACTCGAGAGACAATAAGCCAAACCTCACAGCCTGCAGACAGACAATGCCCATCTGGTGCCCCCGGTGCAGAGGGACCTTGCTGAGGGCCTGTTGTGGTCCCAGAGTTTACCAGGACGCTTCCTGGGACATGGAATTTGGGCAAGAAGCATCCAAAGCACACGAAGTTTGGTTTTCTCAGCGTACACCACAGCCTCGTGCTCTGCCTGGCCCTGGAGCAGCTGTCAATGCATCCTCCCAGGCCTTGTCTTGGGAAGAATATGCTCCATCGTTGAGCAAAAAGATTTCATCATCTGTTTCACAGACCTAGGATCATCCAGGTATCCCACCTCTAAATGCAGCCAGCAGACCCAATAGTGCTGCTTGGAATTAGATGGATACAACCAACAGCAATCAGGCTGGATCTTCTTTCCTTTATACCTCTCTATCAGCACTAGCACCAACACCCGTCTGCCTGTAGTTTAAGAACCAGCGAGTGTCTCTGGTCTACCAACACAAAAGTGGATGGAAACGGATCTTTGCTTGCTCTGACCCCCCATCACCACTGTTATGGTTTTACTTCGGGGTGGCTCCTTGCTCTCCATCCCTTCCCTGTTTCCATTGTATTGCTGGGCATCAGCAGATCCCAGAGCAAGTTCAGACAGAAGCTCTGCTCCTTTTCCCAAGGAAGGCAAGAGGAGGAAACACAATGGCAGCATTCACACTGCCCGTCACGCCATCCCTGCATGCATTGTTCTCCCAAACAAAACCCATTCAGAGAGAGACAGTTGCAAAATCACTTCAAGCCACAAGAATCCCTCTGCCAGCAAAGGGAAAATGAAAACTATTCATTAAAAAGGAGTTAATAATTATAAATATTAATAAATATTAATAAAAAGGAGCTGAGAAAACCACTCATTAAGAAATGAGTTGTTTGAACTCTAGCTGATGTATAAACTACAGTAAAAACCTGCTCGCTACACTGTGTGCTGATACCTGTGCAAGCCAAGGAGGGGGACAACAGGAAGGAGCAGACGACCGAGATAGAAGGGGGCAACCAAGAGATGCGCTAAAGCAGCAGGGAAATCAATCACCCAATCTCAGATGTTTGTGGCTTGGGCCTTAAATAAGATGAGGTCTGGGCATAAAATCATAGAAGAGTTGGAGTTGGAAAGGACCTTAAGATCATCGATCTCCAATCCCCCTGCCATTGGCAGGGATGCCTCGCAATAGACCATGTCAGCCCAAGGCTCTGTCCAACCTGGCCCTGAACACTGCCACATTTCCCTCTCTGGACACCAACCGGACACCATGGGATGTCTGGAAGCGCTAGGTCTGAAGTGAATTAATGACTGGAGTGGAGCGCAAAGCTCACAGAGCCTCAGGGCATCTGACCAACGCCCAGAGGCAGAGCTGCCCGGGGAACAGCCAGGATGGAGAGAGGCCAAGAGTGACAGAACCAGAGAGGGGATGCATGCAGAGATGAGCTCCTGCGTTGGCACCAGCAGCTGGAACTGGTGGATACTGCTGTTCATGATTGATTTATATTTATCTCCTAATAATTTTGGCATTAACAGCAACTGCTTTTCCATGCTTGCAAATTGCCATTGCTATATAAACTCACAGTATTAATGCTTCATTCGTGTAAGGGGATGTAACTACTGCCTGTTGAATGAGGTTGAAACGGCTGGTCTTGCACAACACCCTTACAGCTGAAGAGATGATGAACAAGAGATGTTTTATCACGGTAACGGCTTTATAACCGAGTGACAACATTATAGTGTCATTTTGTGGATGAACGTGTCTATATGTGCTCCCAGAACAAGAAGCAAAACGCTTGCTTATAACGGGAAACAGACTTGTTCCATGTCTTAGAATCACAGAAAGCTTTGGGTTGGAAAGGACTGTAAGATCACCCAGTTCCAATCTATTGGTGAGATTATTAACTAATTGGGTCTAATCCTATGTATATCTTTTCAATGAGGTTTAGATCATGAGAAACCAAACTTCTGTGCTATATTAACTGAATAAGCAGCTATTCAGATCAATTTTACCTGGGGATTGAGGCAGTGAACCCTGCCTGGAATGTAACTTGATTGTATTGCAAGTTATAGGGCATAACTTGCATTTTCCCCCTACCCTTATTAAATAACTCACTCCTTTATAAATCTCTCAGGCCCATCATTAACACCGGGTTCCAAACCCCATCGTGTTTTGTCTAGAGAACTCCATCTAAGCAGCGTTCCATTGACTCCATTTAAGGGAGTGCAGTGTTTACCTCAGTGTTAGCAGCTCGGGATCTAACTCCATGGCTACACTGTGGAAGGAAGACCTCTTATTTCTACGAGCTCCTTCCCGGTGTCCCCGGGTTTCTCCATAGGGACCGATCCTCCATAGGCACACACTGAGATGCTGTTTAACGGTCCAGAAACTGTTCAGACGCCGTTTAACCCTTCAGAAACCGTTCAGACGCCGTTTAACCATTCAGAAACCGTTCAGACACCGTTTAACGGTCCAGAAACCGTTCAGACACCGTTTAATGGTCCAGAAACCGTTCAGACACCGTTTAATGGTCCAGAAACCGTTCAGACGCCGTTTAACCATTCAGAAACCGTTCAGACACCGTTTAACGGTCCAGAAACCGTTCAGACACCGTTTAATGGTCCAGAAACCGTTCAGACACCGTTTAATGGTCCAGAAACCGTTCAGACGCCGTTTAACCATTCAGAAACCGTTCAGACACCGTTTAACGGTCCAGAAACCGTTCAGACACCGTTTAACGGTCCAGAAACCGTTCAGACGCCGTTTAACGGTCCAGAAACCGTTCAGACGCTGTTTAACCCTTCAGAAACCGTTCAGACGCTGTTTAACGGTCCAGAAACCGTTCAGACACCGTTTAACCATTCAGAAACCGTTCAGACACCGTTTAACGGTCCAGAAACCGTTCAGACACCGTTTAACCCTTCAGAAACCGTCCAGACACCGTTTAACCCTTCAGAAACCGTCCAGACACCGTTTAACCCTTCAGAAACCGTTCAGACACCGTTTAACGGTCCAGAAACCGTTCAGACGCCGTTTAACCCTTCAGAAACCGTCCAGACACCGTTTAACCCTTCAGAAACCGTTCAGACACCGTTTAACGGTCCAGAAACCGTTCAGACGCCGTTTAACCCTTCAGAAACCGTCCAGACACCGTTTAACCCTTCAGAAACCGTCCAGACACCGTTTAACCCTTCAGAAACCGTTCAGACACCGTTTAACGGTCCAGAAACTGTTCAGACGCCGTTTAACCGTTCAGAAACCGTTCAGACGCCGTTTAACGGTCCAGAAACCGTTCAGACACCATTTAACGGTCCAGAAACCGTTCAGACGCCGTTTAACGGTCCAGAAACCGTTCAGACACCATTTAACGGTCCAGAAACCGTTCAGACGCCGTTTAACCCTTCAGAAACCGTTCTGACACCGTTTAACCGTTCACCGCCACTGCTCCGTTTCCCGCCAACCCATCGGGGAAGGGGGCGTGGCCTGCGCAAGCCCCACCTTCCCGCGCGGCGTTGCGGCGTGACGTAAGCACGCACGGGCAGTGCCGGGTGACCTTCAGCGGCGGTTGGACGCGGTCCGGTCCCGCTCCTCTCCTGTCCTCCGCGCTCCGTTCCTCGCCTCAGCCCTCCCCGCACCGCCGCGATGCCGAGGGGCGGCCGCAGCCGCACGTCCCGCGTGGCGCCCCCCGCCAGGTGAGGCCCGCTGGGCCCGTTTCCTCCTCAGCCGCCCCCTCGTGTAGGCCGCGGGCGGCGAAGGCCTCTCCGCCATTGCGGGGTTGGGCGGGGAGCGGGCCCCGGGCGCTCTGGGCTCGGTTAGCGGGGCACGGGGGTGGATGTGGAGCTCCTCAGCGGCCGCTCGGCGCGGGGCCTGGGCGTTAAGGCCCGATTTAATCGGCTCCTTTCGGGTTGTATCTCGTTAACCGCAGAATAGCGCAGCGCTCTGGGTGGCGGGGTGCTGGTGGCCTTTAAAACACGCAAAAAGAAGCTCGAAAGCCTGACTTTGATGTGCATAAATCACTCGCCAGGACACTGAGTTCTTGCCGTCAGTGTGCAGGGTGTGATGAGGAGGAGCTTGTGCCTCTGCCCGCTGTGTTTGGAGCCATGAGCTGAGCTTTCTCTTCATGTCCTTGCAGTCGAGCGCCACAGATGAGAGCTCCAGCTCCGGCACAGGCGCCTGTCCCAGCAGCGGCTCCGGCTTCTGCTGTGGCTGCTCCCGCGCCGAAGCAGCCTGGTCTGATGGCACAGATGGCTACAACTGCTGCTGGAGTGGCCGTGGGCTCTGCTGTGGGCCATACCATAGGCCATGCGCTGACAGGAGGATTTGGTGGAGGAAGCAGCTCTGAAGCTGCGCGGCCTGATATTACTTATCAGGTAAGAGAAAGCACAACGGGACACCCACTAATGAAGTGCAGGTAACTTGGCAAAGCAGTTACATATAGGCTCAGGGAACTGCTGTAGACATAAAGCCTACACAAGTCATATCTTTCCATGGAGACTCAACTCTCCAAGGTGGTTACTACAATCACCATCTCCTAAAACTAGCCCCAAGGGATCCAGGGGTGATAACATGCTTGTGGCAGGGTGTTAACAGTTGTTTTCTGCTGTAGTATTCTGATTCAAGCAGGACTTTAATGTACCAGATCTTACAATGGGAAGATCTAATGTGAGATCGTCTTGTGCTGCTCAGTCATTAAGATAATGATGTTACCCGAGTGTATCCAAAGTTACCCGAGTGTCTGTAATGTAGGAAACTGTTCAGAATGTGCCAAGCCACTGCTGGAAGCCTGTTTTGTCCTTCACCCCATTATCTGTTTTCCATTTAAAAGGCAACACAGCATTTTGACTGAAATGCAGGGAAGAAACACCCAGCAGCACCAGGGTGGTTTGGCCTCGGAGGCTGGAGCTGTTGAAGGGTGCTTATGGGGGTCTCTGCTGTTTCAGGAGCCGCAGGCAGCCCAGCCTGCCTACCAGCAGCAGCAGCAGCAGTTTGCTCCTTGCCAGTATGAAATGAAGCAATTCCTGGAGTGTGCCCAGAACCAGACTGACCTCAAGCTGTGTGAGGGCTTCAGTGAGGTGCTGAAGCAATGCAGGTTTGCTAATGGTAAGTGAGCAGTGCTCCAGGCAACTACTGAAGGAGTTGATCAGTAAAATGAATGTGGGAATAATGTCCTGTTTTTTTTCAGTCCATGCAGTACACAGTGGGAATACTTAGAGTACATGTACAGTGGAGTCTGTTACAGCAAGCTGCTGTCCTGTTTTGGTCCCATCCATATAGTTGGAGGTGGGGTGGTGTGGGGAAGATGAATTCCCAAAGCTTTTATGCATGGACTGAAGTTGACAGTGTGAGAGAGCGGTGGCAGCACACTTGGGGGACAATTGGCACTGCTGGTGTGTGGCCAGCTTAGCATGAGGGAGAAGGAACACGCCAACAGATATGTCAGGGATCCAAACCTTACTACTGTTAACTTTGCCAACTCCTTACCTTTCAGGTTTAGCCTAAGCCTTCAGAACAAGGCTGCTGAATGTCATCTTGCAAGAACTGATCTGTGAATGAAGAAAAAGCTTCAGTAATAAAGCCTAAAGTTGAAACTTTACTAGTTGATGTATTCACACTCTTGTCCTCCTTGTGGCTTGATTCCTGCCATAGCCGCTACAGATGTGCTACGACTTACAGCTGCAAATTGATTTAGCACAAAATGGAAGAATGAATAAAGTGGAATGAGCTGATTTGTGTTACTGGTTTGCTGATTGTTGTGTTGAATGTGACACCGTGTGTAAATAAACTGCTCTTTGTTCTGCTGTGAACACTTGAACCCCGCAGGCAGCTTCTACTGCTTAAAATGTGTAGTGACAGGGAGGTGACGTGTGGCCCCGCGTATGTTGTTCCTCATGTGGTGGGCCTTGACTCCCCAGTAGCCTCCTGTTGCTCCTCCATTCAAGAGGTTCTGACAAATCCCTCCCCTTGGCCAAGATCCCTGGTAGGATTACCTAGGTAGCCCATAGGCTGCCATGCAGCTGTATGTTCCAAGAGCTGCAGTTCCTGATGATACCAGCTGAGGTTTTCTCTTCCTCCATGTTGTGATAGGAGCCTGAAACACGACGGGGTGCTCCAGCCTTCTCTTTGCTCCTCGTGTAGGCAACAAAGCTGCTGCAGGAAGAGAACAAACCATCTCCACATAAAGGGTATTTATCGATGTAGGGTGCGAGCCCTCCTTTTCCCGTCGGAGGGAGCAGGCAGCTCATGCCCTGCTGAGCCCCTGCAACCTATGGAGTAAAACACTCCAGTACCTCAGCTGGGCTGGAAGGTGCACGGAGGAGGGACCCTCGCTGGGGAGTGCGGGGGGAATGACCTTGAGATTCCTGCTAAAAACACTTAAAACGGCGTGGCCTGGTCTTCCCGAGCTGCTCCTGAAAACCTTCCTCCATCTCGGATCTGCCGTTCCTGGAAGAATAACATCAGTGTTGGGAAGGGGGATAAGGACAAACCCACCTTTCCCTGCGGCAGGAGCCGCTTGCCTCCCGCTGCTCAAGCTCCCACCCCGGCTGCTCGGTGTTCACCGCGCTGAGGAAAAGAAGGGAAGGGGAAAGCGAAGAGCAGGAGCGCCCGCGGCGGACAGCGGGGAGGAGGCACCCGGACACGCAGGTGCCGGGCGAGCCGAGGCTTCCCTTGCACCGCCGAGGAGCGGCTCGGGGCCGGCTCAACGCGGGGTTTAGACCCCGGGCCGGCGGGGGGGGGGAGCTCCATCCGCGGCGCCGCCGCTGGTGCCCGGCCCGGTCCCCGTCCCCCCCCCCCGCTGTATTTTTGGCTCGGCGGCCGCTCCTCGGCCCGCCCCGGCCGCTGCCCTTCGCCCGCCCGCGGAACGGGGCCGGGAACGGGGCCGGGAACGGGGCGCTCCGCGGCGGCGGCGGACCCGGGCTGCCCGCGGCGAGGTGAGCGCAGCGGCGGCGGGGCGGGGGCCCGGGGGGGGCCCGGGGACGTGGATCCCGGCGTTACCTTGAGCGCTTTCTGCCCGTGTTTGCTGAGCTCCGGCCGGTTCCGGGGCCCGGTGCTGGGGGGGGATCTGGAGGGGGAAATGAAGGGGTCGGGGTGGGGGGGGAGGCACTCCCGTTCCGGCCTAAACCCTGCCTTAGCCCGAGCTCTCCGGCGGGATCCCAATGGGTATTTGTGTGTTATTGAGGATTCACCGAGGCAAAGACGCGAATCCACAGCAGCGGGGCGGGCATGGCCAGCGCCGCCTCCATTTGCGTTCCTCCATCACCGCCTTAAGAGAGAAACCTCTCTGTGCCCCCCCCAACCTCCTTTATTCCCCCTTTCCACTCCCATGGAGCTCGAAAGCTCTGATAATAGAACCGGCTTATCCTGGTAGCGCCCGGAGCAGCTGCTCTCCTATCAGGGTATATATATCGGGATATATATAATATCAGGGTATTATAAACAAGCTCCTGGCTCTCTCCTCCCATCCGGCAGCACCCGCAGGTGCTCCCCAGCCTCCAGCCCTTCCCCAAACACCAACTCCAGGACTTGGAGTTTTCAGCTTCAAACCCAATCGAAGCTGATGTTTTCCCCCCACCTCGGAGATCTTTTCTTCTCCCGGCTCCTGCCTAAACCCTGTTGGTTTTAGCCCCGATTGCTCTGGCGTTGCTACCAGCACCTAAAACGTTATTAGAGCAAACCCCGGGCTGTTCAGAAACGCTCCAGCCCGCGTTAGGCATCGTCCATAGCTTCGGTCCTTAACCGGGTCAGGGCACCGATAAGAAGATTTGAACTCAGAGGTGCGAACCTGCCTGGCTGCCTCCTGGCAGAGCTTTCCCCCCCTCGGAGATGAAGGCAAAGGGAAACCTGCGCTACTGGGGCTCTTTGCCCTCCTGCTGTCACCCCAAGGGGGCAGTTTTGCTGCTTCCCACGCGCACTGCTTGGTCTCCGTGTGCTTGCGGAGCAGCTGGACCTGGACAATTGGGATTTCAGCAATGCTGGGCACAGGAAGAAGCTGTTCCCAGGGTTTAAAGGGGAACGGCAGTGAACACCAGGGATGGGGAGGACTGGTTATTCCCCCTCCTCTGCCAAAGCACTGTCACGGCATTCCTCCTCCGGGAAGAAGGAATGGGACAGGAGCCCGTCGGGAGCTCTGTTGGCTGCTGGCAGCTGAGCATGCGAGGGAGCTCACTGATTCTGGCTTGTCTCCTCACCCAGCCCTGCCCTCGGCCGCAGCTGACCCCGCAGCACCGGCTGTCCCCAGGCACCCTGCCCCCAGCAGCACCTCACCCCCCCCCCCCCCCCCCAGCTCCTCACGCTGCTTCACCGCCCCTCGCACCCATTTCCCTCCTCAGTCCTTTTGCCGGGTTGGAGGAACCAGGAGGAGCGTGGCAAAGCCCTTGGCACACGGTAGGAGCCGGAGGATGATGCCCCGTGAGCTGGGTGCGGATGCTCCACAGGAAGGGATGGGGTTTTGAGGTGCTGCAGCGCTTCCCGAAGCCTTGGTCCCAGCCAGGCTGCTTCTGTCCCCAGTGAGATCTTCCTTTGGTTTCTGGTCCGGGATCTGATCCTCAGTCTTTTCTCCTCCGGAGGGGATCAAGGGGCTCTGCCTCAATGCAGCGAGTGTCCATCCTTGCTCTTTTCTCCTTGCAGCTCCTTTCCACCAGCAAAGCCCAGAGTGCCACCGGACAGGAGCCAGAGATGACCAAGGAAGAAGATCTGCCCGACTGGAACTCATCCAAGGAGTTCTATGAAAAATATGAGCCGAAGGAGGTTTTGGGCAGGTAAAGCTTGGGTTTGTTTTCCTGTGTGCCCCAGTACAGTGTTCCCTGGGAATCCGATAGGAACAGGGCCCGTGGCAGCAGGGGGTTAAAAATAGCATGAAGCAGCATTTTCCATCGGCTCGAAATCTTCCATCCCAAGGGAGGGAAACCTCTTGGGCTTGAAAACACCGACCAGCCCCGGTGGCAATGGGCTGGCGGGGGGGGCAATGGGAGCCCCCATTGGTGCTGTCCCTGGCAGGGGGGTGAGCAGCGTGGTCCGTCGGTGCATCCACAAGACCACGCGGCAGGAGTACGCTGTGAAGATCATCGACATCACCGCGGGGAACATCTCCCCCAAGGAGGTGCAGGAGCTGCGAGAGGCCACCACCAAAGAGATCGACATCCTCCGGAAGGTCTCGGGCCACCCCAATGTCAGTAAGTCTGGCTCCGAGCATCAGGGCAAGGGGGGGTGTCTGCCCCATTTAGCCCAGGAAGGGGTTTTGGGATGAAATCCTTGAGGGTCAGACCGATGGTCCTGAAGTGATGCGGGGCACCTGCTCTGAGCAGCGTCTGCTCTGCCCCTGCACACAGACCAGCAGTGCCCAGGTTGTCTCCCCACCAAATCAACTCCTCATTAATTGAATTAGCAATTAGATCACCAGGTTTTAGTCTCTTAATGGGCAGGAAGATGCTCTACACCGTGCTCATCCTCCCTGTGCTTTATTGCAGTCCAGCTGAAGGACAGCTACGAATCCAGCACCTTCTTCTTCTTGGTGTTTGACCTGTAAGTACCAGCTCGCCATCACCCCAAGTCCATTCCCACTCTGTAGACAGCCAGCACTGGACCAGCTTCTTATGGCCCAAACAGTGCTCAGTGGAGGGACAACTAGCTCTTGCTTAGGGTAGAAACGAGCCTCGATTGCTCCCAGCAGTGTTTCCCTTCTGTCAGCGCTGCTCAGGTTTCCCTGTAACCTTTGGTGGGAGCTGCTGTGCATCCCCACAGGTTATTTATATGCTCAGTGGCACTAGGGTGTATGTGACACCACAACCCCTGATGCCAGGGCAGCAGGAGGGACATCAGTGGAGGATGTTGACACTGGGAGAGCCCCATCCCAAACCTGCCCTCTCCAGGGACAGCCTTTCCCCTGCTGCCTGATGTTTCGCAGCATATAAAGGCATTTTTGCCCCCTTCTTATTAAGGAGCCAGCTTGTCCTGTTGTGCCATGGGTTGCTAAGGGGCACTGACCCTCCCCAGGGGCCAGTTTTCCATTGCAGCTCAGCCACTGTCTCCCTTTTCCCTCCCTCCCTCCCTCCCGCAGGATGAGGAGAGGGGAGCTCTTTGACTACCTCACTGAGAAAGTCACCTTGAGCGAGAAGGAGACGAGGTAGGGCCAGATGCTGAAAACCCCTTTGCAGAAGCAGAGGGTGCGTTCAAAGCACCCATGGGCAAAACCGGCCCCGGGGCTGAGCGCTCCCTGTTCCCACCCCCGGGAGCACGGTGCTCGTGGGCATTCGAGCTGGGAGAGCTGCTGTCACCCATCCCCAGGAAGATCATGCACGCGCTGCTGGAGGTGATCCAGTACCTGCACTCCATCAACATCGTCCACCGGGACCTGAAGCCGGAGAACATCCTCCTGGATGACGACATGAACATCAAGCTGACGGACTTCGGCTTCTCCTGCCAGCTGCAGGAGAATGAGAAGCTCAAAGGTAGGAGGACGGGGAGGTAGGGATGATGCCCATGGCCACCACAAGTCATAGAATCAACCAGACTGGAAAAGACCTTTAAGATCATCAAGTCCAGCCTTTCCTCCAGCACTGCCAAGGCCACCGCTAAGTCAGTGTGGTCTCTCCAGCCCCACTCTCCCCTTGGAGCCAGTCTCGCTGCCATGGGTGCAGATTGGTGCCTCTCGGCTTAGGGCGCGCTCCTGCTCACACACGAGCCTGGCTCTGCCCGCACACGGCCCCCACGCCACACTCCTTGCCACGAGGAGGTACAAACCCATCCTGTTCTTTCCACTTCTCTTCCCCTCCAGTCAATCCTCATCACACCATCCATTTACTGCCCAACAGCAAGGCTTTTTCCCCCCAGCTCCCACCCTGCATAGAACCAGCTATCCAACAATGGGCATCCCCTCCACTGCCTTCCCCATTGCTCTCTTCACTTGCTTTAAGCCACTGTAGCACACCAAGAAGGGTCACCAGTGAGATTCACACGAGCCCCATCACTGATCCCAGCTGGGATCCAGCCCCCTGAGCACCCATCCTGGGTGGGAATGGCACAATCCCTCCGGGGTGGCTCATGTGGATGCTGTGTCCTGTCCTGACAGAGATCTGTGGCACTCCTGGCTACCTGGCCCCTGAGATCCTGCAGTGCTCCATGGACGACGAGCACCAAGGCTACGGGAAGGAGGTGGATATGTGAGTGAGACCCCAGTCCCCAGAGCAGAGTGACAGTGGGCACATGGACTCCCATTTGAGTGTCAGAAAGAGTTAAATGAGGCATCAAAAGGCAACCTCAGGGGTTGCGAGGGGCTGTGCTGGTGACTAGGAGGCTCTGTTACAGGGCTGGGGGAGAAGCAGGCTGGGGTCAAGCCTGTCCCCCTGCTTTACCCTCTCAGGTAGGGTTGAAAGCAACACTTTGTGTTCATAACAATCAGCTCAGGCTTGGCTCCAAGACACAGGGGCCTTTTAAATATCCCCCATAGTAAGACCGGAGAGAGCAGCCAGCTCAGGGCCCTGCAAGGACTTTGCCACCATCTCTGGTGGCTTCAGGCTCAGGTGTGCAGGGGTCAGAGGTGTAACCATGCACTCAAAACACACTGGAGCATTACAGCCCCTTTTCAGCTTAAACAGGACACTTAACACACCACAGCCTGAGCTGAGACAGCGCCAGAGCTTCCAGCCTTGCTGTGCCATTGTGTCCCATCACATCCCACCCTCCTGCACCCTCTCCCTACCCTATAAAACACAAGACAAATACCTTCGACCTCCAGTTTCCTCCTGCAGCATCCGGGGCAGCAGCTCCACATCAGCTCAGCTCGGAAACCCCAAATCCCTCCCCAGCAGCAGGGCAGCTCCTGCTCCCCATTACCCATCAGGGCTGATGAGCCCCAGCAGCACGCACCAGGCAGGGCAGGCTCCTCCTGGTGTCCCAGGGAGGCAAAGCCACGTTGAGGGGAGCCTGAGCTATGCTGCTGGGTGCCCCATGGGCGCCAGGGAGGGCTTTGGGATCCATGTGGGTTACCTGCAGGTGGAGCACCGGGGTGATCATGTACACCTTGCTGGCCGGCTCGCCTCCCTTCTGGCACCGCAAGCAGATGCTGATGCTGCGGATGATCATGAATGGGGATTACCAGTTCGGCTCCCCGGAGTGGGACGACCGCTCGGACACCGTCAAGGACCTGGTAGGAGCTTGGGGATGGGAAAGCCTTGGTGTGGGGAAGTTGTGGACACCTGGGATAGCCCGGATGGAGCCATTGTGCTGCTGCAGATCTCCCGGTTCCTGGTGGTGGACCCGCGGCAGCGGTACACGGCCGAAGAGGCGCTCGCACACCCCTTCTTCCAGCAGTACGATACAGAGGAGGTCCGGCACTTCAGCCCCTTCCGCAAGTTCAAGGTGAGGATGGGGATGCGGTGACCTGGAGTCAAGAGGTGGGATGGATTTCCCAGCTGAGCTGCAGGAAACTGGGAGTCAGGACGGCTGATGGACCTGGGCTTTGGCAGGATGCGGCGGTCTGGGAGGAGATGCTTCTCCCCAGCACTATTGTGCTTGCTTTGTGGTACTTCCTAAGGGCTTTTTCACAGAAGGGAATAAGAGAAGGGATAAACCTGGCTCCCGCTACCATAGGGTTCTATGAAGAAATAAGATCAGTTCTAAGGGGGAATCGATGAAGCTGACATCCCACAGGTGCACAAGATCAGTTCTAAAGGAGAATCAATGAAGCTGACATCCCACGGGTGCATCAAATGATGCAAAAGCTGACAGAAGAGAGGAATCCTTTCCCTTCCTTACAGCCAGTCGATAGGGCAGTGCTAAGGCACCCAGAAGGGCATTAGGTGACACGTTTAGGACTGAGCTGTAGTTTTGCCATTAAGGAAAAAGCTCACTCCACACACACGGGACTAAACCTGCGCCGGGAGCCAGGCTGCCTCCCGACTCCTCCACACAGGCAGCAGCCACATGGGATGTATGGGGACTGATCTGGTCCTGCTGTAGGACTGTGCTCACCCCCCCGCCTGTGCCCGCTGTGCCGCAGGTGATCTGCCTGACCGTCCTGGCATCGGTCCGCATCTACTACCAGTACCGGCTCGTCAAGGCCGTCACCAGGGAGCTGGTGGTGCGGGACCCGTACGCCCTGAAGCCCGTCCGCAAGCTGATCGACGCCTGCGCCTTCAGGACCTACCGGCACTGGGTGAAGAAGGGGGAAGCGCAGAACAGAGCTGCCCTCTTCGAGAACACCTGCAAGGCCATCCTGCTGACCCTGGCGGCCGAGGAGGAGCTGTTTTGATCACGCTGTGAGCAGCGAGCTTCCTCACAAGGAATAAAACCTTTGAAAGCCAAAGGGTGATGGCTTTTGCTTTTGCTCTTTGCACCGGCCTCAAATCAGGTGCAGTGATTTGCCCCTGGGGGGTGGGTGGGTGCCCCAGGGATGGGTTTGGAGGAGATGCTCTAACAGAGCTGTAATCAGCTCCTGATGGGGAAGGCTCAGCCATGGGCACTGAAGTGGGACCACTGTGGGACACTCGTAGGTAGAGGAGGGATGAGCAGTGCCCTGGGCACTGTCTTCACCCACCAATGTGCTCAGGGCTCCTGGTGCCATCAGGTTTGGTGGCAGAGTTTGTGCTGGTTGCAAGACCTAGGAGAGGTAGGTCACTGCTCTGTGCACTTAGAAATGAGCACAGGCATCATTTTGCCATTGCTCAACAGTCAGTAAAGGTGCCTTGTTCTGTTCCTGGGATGGCTCTGCAGATGGTACAGAGCTGGGAATTCCTGAGATGTCCCCCTTCCAGAGATGTGCCCCCATTGGTTTACCCCGTCAGCAGCCCCTCAGGACAGCCCCATGCCCAGGGTGGAGCAGACCTTGGTCCTGCACACATGCACCCCTCAGCTCGCTTAGAACGGACACCAAGAGGAGAGCTGTAATATCAACCACACCAAAAGGATGTTACAGACGAAGCACCCAGCCTGCCATTCCCAATCCCTGCTGGTCCCCCAGCATCCCGGTGCGGAAAGCAGTTCTAGCTGGAAGTATTTAATGTTTTAAACTGGGGTTTAACAAAAGCGACTGCTGGGGGTTGCTGTTCATCTCCACAGGAGAAAATGCCCTCAGCTCTTCCTGAGTGAGTGACCTGCTCAGAGCTCAGGTTTGGTCCAGCTTTCCTTGGCCAACATCGGCGGAACATCGGCAGCGCATCGGAAGCTGAGGTTGTCAGAGGCTGAGTCTGGTGTGTTCCCCATTCTCCCAGGGAAAAAGAAGAGACCGAAATCAGGGATCCTTCCTAGCGAACGCTTCCATCCTGGGGCACTGCCCAGACCTACCTGGTAGTAACACGAGCTTTATGGTTTGCAGACCCATCGGCGGTGTCAATCCAGGAGGCTCCTCTCAGGACCCGCATGTTCTGAGCGCGCTGCCTTGATGCCAGCCCCGGAGTCAGGTACTCGGATGCGGTCCACTCCCAGGTGTTCCCCAGCAGGTCATAGAGCCCTGAGTGAGACATGGGAGGGTTTGAATTCTGAGAGCCCATCTGTATGGGCTGCAAAAGCCCTTTGGTGCACAGAAGTGGGCACATCATTGCTGCAAGAGCACGAGTTAATGGTGAGACTGGAAAGCAGCAGCTCTTCACTGTACTTCAAACTGGTCCCAGGTTACATCTGGACCCTTAACGTGTCCCATCTGTGTGAGGACGTGGCATCACTGCTTCTGCTGGGCTTGGTTACTCTATCAAGATGCTGATGTGGTCCCGCATCATACCTGAAACTCTGCCACAACTACAGGATTTTGTAAGCAGAGTTAATTTAGGAAGCAGGTGCCATTCCCCAAAGCAGGGATGCCTGTTCCGTACCATAGCTGTTCTGAGGAGGGAACGCCGTCACCGGCGAGACGCCGTGATAACCATCTTCAGCCGTGTCGACCCTTGGGAAATCTCCCTGTGGGAAGAGAGATCATTCCAAAGACCACCATTGCTCCACTCTTCACAGGACTGTGTTACACCTGAACCATGGAAGTAACTCCCCATTGCAAATTAACTCTACACAGCATTTCTGGCTGAGAGAGTTCACTCAGCTTCTCCCAGGACAACCCCCTTTCCAAACAAATCCATGTATGGATTTTTGGAACCTGGAATCCTGGTTTTCCAGGGAAGCTGGGCTGAGCCTGCCCCCTCCAATGGTATTTTGGATACCCCATCCGGAGCTCAATTCTGGTACCCTGCATTGCTTCCCAGGACCATGCAGCCACTTTAGGCAGCCACGCAGAGTCTGCTCAAGTTAAACACCCCCCTCAGATGAGCTCAGTGTAGATGGGATGATTTTAAAGCTCTTACCTGCCACAGATTTGTACGGTTCGGCTGAAACTTGTTTCCCCAGGGATACACCCTTTCTGCAAGGAGGAAGAGCCATGCGTTACCCCGGGCCATGCCAACATCTCTATCTGCCTGTTTTTAACCAGGCTTTCATGTCCACCATTTCCTGCTCAGCTTGGGACATGGAGAAGGGTTTTCTGGATGGGGCTTGTCAGTGTCATCCCTCCAGACAGTGCCAAGGAGAGATGGGAATCAGCAACAGCTTCCCATTCACAAACCATCACTTGCATCAGGGAGTCCTGCGATCCCCTCAAGCAATCCCAGTGGCTGCTTTATGCCACCCTCAGTGTGTGGGGGCAGGTGGCTCACTCCTTGCCCCATTCCTTTGTTTAGGAACATATATTAAGACCATATATAAGCCACTTCTTCCATAAAACAATTTGACTCCCAGGCCAGAAGAGGTGGTTCAGCCCCACAGATTAACCTCCGGAAGCATCCCCTGATGGAGGTTTGGATCTGACACAATGAACACTGCTCAATGCCTCAGTTTGGGAACAGAGCCTGGGGTACGTACGCTCCAGTCCTCCCCTGGCAGCAAATTCCCATTCCTCCTCTGCCAGGAGCCTCTTCCCTTTCCAGGCACAGTATGCTTGCGCATCATTCCAGCTCACATGCAGCACCGGGTAGTGCAGCCTGTCCTTTATGCTGGAGCCAGGACCTGAGGGCTGGCAAGAATTGCATCAAACAGATTTTAATTGATTTTCTACATTTTTCAATTCAAAAGGGAACAAAGGACAGAACAGGGCATGGAACATGCAGCACCCAGAGATGCTACTGTTTCCCTGGCTTTGGCCAGCAAGGTTCAGCACACACTAATACATGCATGCTTCCAGCATGGAGAAGACTCAGCACCCCAGGTCTTTACTTACTTGTCGCCAAAACGCCTTCTCAATGGGCAGCCACCAAGGGGCAGACTGGGAAAAGAAATGACACCGGATGAAAGCTGAGCTGGTGACCACCACCCCGCAGTGTGGATGTTAACAAGAGCACTTGGTTTAGTCTGGAAATGGTTCAATGCTGCAGTTGGAGCTGGGTTATCACAGGCATTTTGATCGTGCTTTCCAAGAGAGGTGTCTGCTTTCAAAAGGGAAACCAGATGAAGAAGCCCATGCTGGTTACGGTTTCTATTTCAAGGTTTGATTAATAAAGTACTTTGAAACGTTCTTTTCTCCCAGCTCACTGGAGCAAATCATGAGCCCAATTTGACAGTGTTTGGAGAGGATGTGAACACAGAAGCACCATAAATCTACTCAGGCTCAACCCTGCTGTTAGGTTCAGAAGCAAAACAACCCAAACCTGAAGACAAACCACTGAGAATGGCCAGGCTCTGCACTGAGAGGCAGCTGCTACTCAATGGAAAAGCAATACCAGCAAGGGTGTCCCCTCCTGTGGTTTTATTCCACTTAAACCAGAGAGATCAGGAATCCCACCTCCATCCCCATCACTGAAACTCATCCCCATGGGGTTTAGGTTTACCTCTAGTTTTTGGGTGACCTTTTTCTTCAGCTCTTCGGGTACGAAATCCTCAAAGACAAAGCTCCAGCCAAACGCTTCTGCTTCTGTTTTGTACTTCTTTTCTCTAACAAACTCCCTGGCACAAACACAACACACTCAGGTGGCTGGGGGAGAGCTCTTCAAGAGTCACACCACCAAATACAGCCACCTGCACACGCAGCAAGATCAGAGCAAGGCAAAACATACCCAACCTACAGACACCCCATCTGCAGAGCATCCCGCCTCCTCCCCAGCACAGCTCAGGCCAGTTTGATACAGACTGAACAGATAAAGCAGCCCAATTACATCTGTTCCCAGATGTGACAGGCGTTTCTGTTACCTGTGCAGGTAAACTCACCCTGCACTCTGCTCTTCCATAAAAGATAATGACTTCACAGACCAAAAATCCCTTAAAGGCCACTAAACCCACAGCTGCTGTTAATGAAGCAGCCCTACAATGCAGAAACATATGTCACATGCTGCTGAATAATCTCACCCTGCTTCTGCCCCATTTACTTCCTCACTGCCTAAGTTGCAGTAACAGCCATTACTGAGTGTTGCTGAGTGCTCAGTGGTGCATGGAAGCATTGGCTCTTCTTAAGCAACAAGGGCTCAGCCAGGCAAATAAAGGCATTTCCCCCAGTGCATTTATTAGTGCTCTGTACAAGGGCTCCTGTAAAATACGTGGAGTGATCCGGTGTTTGAGAATGGAAATGGAACTTATAGGAACCTGCAATCTGAAGCAGCACAGCCCTGTACATAAGAACACACACACACACACAAAGTGTGTTTGCAAGGGAAAGGAAAAAAGAAAGGGAAAAGAAAAAAGAAAGGGAAAAGAAAAAAGAAAGGGATAAGAAAAAAGGGATGAGAAGAAGGAGAAAAGGAAAAGAAGAAGCAAAGAAAAAGAAGGAGAAACAGAGGGGGAAAGGAAGCATTTTCGTGAGCTATACTGGTAAGATGCTTCAGCTTTCACCTCTAGAGATGATTTACTACTGACAAACACATTCTTTTGTCCTTGTGGCAGCATCCCAGGGCTGGTTCTCAGACCTGGGAATCAGCCCCAGAAGACCCAGCGCCCTCCAGGCTACCAGGACCCTGTAACCCACACAGAGCCAAACCTCTGCAACCCTTCACCCTTACCTGAAATCCTTGTTTGTGACTGGGTATCTGTCAACAGCAAACGGCTTCACTGTCACCTCCCTGACGGGCCCCTCTTCATTCCTCTTCTCCAGAGAGCTGGATCCCATCTGGAACTTCCCACCAGGCAGCTGCACCATGCTGTCATCCTGGGCAAACGCTGAAAAGGGAAGAAACTCGGGGTGAGAACTTTCATTGCTAAACACGACCACACAGGACAGCAAGAAGTATTTGCAGTAAAAGCCCTTGATGTACTGGAGATCGGGTTGTCTCCTACACACGTAACTGCAGGGATACGTTAGCGACTACGATTTGTATTTGGTAACAAGCTTTAGAACGCTTCAAGCCACATTTTCCATGTGTCTCGGGGCAGGGAATGGCTCCAACCGGGTGCAATCACCCCGGCAGCACCTTTAAAGGAGCGCTGCGGTCCCCGGGCTCACCGCGCAGCGCCCAGCCGCACGCCAGCAGCGCCAGCGCCGCAGCGGCCATCGCACCGCGATCCAACCGCAATGACACGGAAGAGCTGCGGGAGTCGGGAAGCGCTTCCGGGACCTGCCCCACGGCGGGAGCCCGCGGGGCTTCCGGGATAGGGACCGCGTGGTCGGGTGTGAGAAGCGGGTACCGACCCCCTTCCTGGTGCTGGGGACACCAACACAGCCACCGCCATCCCGAGCCACCGGCGTGGCACCGGCTAAAGGGGGTGTTAGAGGGGTTAGGGTTAGTGGTTGTTGTTTAAGGATGTTTTCATGGTGGTATAGCAGCTGCACGTGAGCAGGGAAGCGTGGCTGCTAACAAAGCACAACAGGGGTTAAGAAAGATCATTTAGGAGGGTAGGAACCCACTCCTCCTTTTTACCCCAGCAGCTTGCCTGCACAGGCTTGAGCTGGAGCTGCAGCTCTGCCCTAAGCCAGTTTATAGCCCTAGTTGTCCATTAATACTTTAATGTAGTAGTGTTAAAAACCAGCCACCATGTTGTGTAACAAGGCTGATGACACATACTGGGTCTTTCACCACTCCTCCAAACAAGTTAACTCGCTCAGTTCCATTTGTAAGGAAGTACAAAGCCATGAAGTGATCAATGCAACCCACTTTTACAACAAAAAGAGAGCAGACTCCAGCTCTGAGCCCAGGCTCCCCCAGCAGCAGAGCCTCCTTTTTCCATGTTTTGCCTACGGTGTAACCACCCTGAGAACACCGATCTGGTCTGATCGATGGAAGCTAAGCAGGGTCAGGCTCAGTTAGTACCTGGATAGGAGACCGCCTGGGAATCCTAGCTGCTGCAGGCTTTTTGGGCAGCTGTGAAAGAAAGGTTTTTGTACAGGGATGATGTTTTGAGTCATTTGGCCAACTGGAGCACAAGAGAGAAAGGCATTCAGGCTCTGAGGGAATCAGCCACTGCAGAGATCATCTATTGTAGGCCAGAGGCTGGGAATGCATCTATAGATACAGATGAAGTCAAACGTACACAATACATGTAGTGGAAATTTACTGGTTTTAACACTGCCCTTGAGAGCCAGACAGCACAAGTCAAGGCCTGCAGCCCACTGGAACCAGGAGGTGAAGTTTTAAATAAGCAAAAGGCTAAAGCACAGAATGTAAGAGTTTATTGGGTAAAAAGAAAAGCAACTTCAGTTGTACACATCAGTGAAATGAAAAATAAATAACTGAGTTTTAGAGCCAAATGTCTGATCAAGTTGCTATTATTTTGACTGGCCACATGTTTACCAAAGAGGGGCTGCTTGTGACAGCAGAGGAGCTTCTGTTGCTAGGACAATCCACCACAGCCAAGGAAAACGCATCTTTGGGTGGATTTCTTACAAACATTCCATGGGGCACTTCTGGAGCTGACCACCACCCACAACAACAGATCCAAGTCAGCCTTTAAGAGAAGAGAGTCCGGCGCGCATGATCTCATCCACCAAGAGAATGTTGCTAGCGATCTCCGTGCTGGACATAGGACAAACAGTGTTAGAAGAGCCACCTGACAGAGTTCAAAGACAACTCAGCTTCATTTCTGCCTTTCCAGACAGCTTCCCCTACAACAGATGGCTCCATTCCACATTATCAATTGCAATGATAAAACAAAACGTAACTATTTGAAGTGAAAATAGTGTTAACATTTACCATGAATGAAGCAGTTGCTTTTTGACATTGTAATTATCCCAGATTCCAGCTGCTGCAGCGACCATTGGCTCACCTGTGAAAGATGTATAATGGTTTTTAAATAACCGACTCATAGAATTCAAAGACTTTCCACTGTCTAATATGTGATATTGGTACATTCAACAGTGTTACCATGTGCTTTATCTTCACAAGGAGCTTAACAGAATGCAATGAAATACCCCACTGCACCAAGCCTGAAGCACCAGGAAACCTGCAGAGCTATTTATGGAAAGAGGGATACCTGTCTGCACTCAGAGAAACTTTACTCTTCCTGCAGCTCAGCCATGACAAGTTCCTACTAGAGCATTATTTGAGGCAGTTCTTACCAGTGTTCAGATCAACCCCAGTGAGCTGCCCCGACTCTGCATGCTCTGTCTGAACCTTCACTAGCGTTTCCTGGGGATCATAACCAGCGTTCTGAGCGAGAACCTGCAAGAGAACAGAGATATTAGTTCATATTAATTAAAAGAGATCTTCAGCAGGCAAAGCAATGGGTCTTGGCATGCTTTAAAGCCGCTTTATTCAGAGTTCCTCGTACCTTAGGAACGATGAGCAGAGCATCAGCAAAAGCCTGAACTCCAAGCTGCACTCTTCCTTTTACATTAGGTTTATGCTTAAGAAGAGCACTAGCTACTGCCACTTCCAGGGCACCTGCTCCTGGAACCACACATCCTGCAAGGGAAAACTCGATGGTGAGACTTCACAATCAGTACCTATCCCAGTTTGAACAGCTAATTTTCAGTGTAGTTTGACCTCTTCCTTTATCTTTTGAAAGACAGCTTGTGTCTGATCAGGTGTCTGAACTTACATGGTTAACTACTTGTAAATACAAGGGATAAGAACAGTAATGGTAACTGAAAGCACTTCACACTGAAATACACCAAGCTTAGTGTCTGACTGCATGGCATACCAATGAAACCGATATAAAATTTACTGATTTCAAGGTTTCAACAGAAGATCCTTAATATCCCTAAACAGAGCAGAGCCTTACCATCCTCAATAGCATTTTTAACAGCACGCAGCCCATCTCTTACTGCATCCTTGATCTGTGTGAGTGTATGCTTATTTGGTCCCCTGATCAACAGGGTGACAGAGCGGGGGTTGTCACATTTCTCAATAAAGGTGTATTTCTCTTCACCCTGTGAAAAACCATAGGGTTACATACTCATGTCATTATTTGCTCAATGTATACACCTAGTCAGAAAAATTGAACACCTTCACATTCAGTTCTGCACTCAAAGCGTTTCAGAAAGTGATGAGAAGCACAAGAACCTTATTTCGGTTTTTTGAACTCTACAGATATTAAAAGCATAATATGCAAATAACAGGAAAGTACACTACAATAACAGTAAACATCCAGGTAGGTGTTCACATACAAGTGGGACACTGGGATGTGAAATGCCAGCAGCCTCTACCCGCATCCCACTGAAGCTGTTAAAACACTTAAGAAAAATCCATGCACAGATATATCAAGACAAAAGAAAAGGTGGCACCAAATTAGGTGTATCCAACCTGCCTTCAGCTGAAGGCTGTGTCATACTCACCAATGTATATTCATAGACAAGCCCTGCGTGTCCCAGACAGTCAACAGTGAGATCGTCCAAGGAATTCATGGCAGTACCACCACATGCAAGGGTCAATCTGAGAAAGAATGTGTACAGCTTAGCACTTGCTTTGTGTTAAGCACTATCTGAAGTCACTAATGTAACAGCAGTATTTCAGCATGCAGAACACCACACACAGGAGCAGTTTGCTTCTATTCATGAAAAGAACTCTTCACAAAAATAAGCTTGTAGAATCAAGTCTCCTCTACAGGCATCTAGAAGTGAAGAGTCAGACAGCTGCAATTCCTGCATCACCCTGTGTGCCAAACTGATATTCCTGCAGTTTATACAAACTATCCTAAGTAACAGCAGCAAAAGCTGGTGAGACTGAAATGGACTTTTTAGTGCAAGTCCTTTAAAAGTGGATTCAAACCAGACTTGGCTCACTGCTCAGATTTGGAAAAGCATGTTATTTAACCTTCTCCTCTCCACAGAAACTGACCTTTCCATGTTCCTCCTTTTAGCTCTCCGCAAAGCAACTATTCCTTCTTTTGCAAGTGCATCCAAGGAAACTGGGTCAATTCCCTAGAAATAAAGGAAGAGACCATCAGGATAAAGAAAAAGCTAAACACACCCTCTCTCAATCTGACACTAATGAGCAAGTTCTCCCCCAGGGCTCAAAGATCTCAAATAAGAAACGTATGCATATATGCAAAAGTACATCAGCCTAAATTCAGCTATTTCTGTCTGCAGAATGGTACACAAAGGGAGTCAAATAGCACACGGCTGGCCAAGAGAGCCAGCATTACAAATTCATTTTTCTAGTTAGTTATAGCCTTCATCTCACCTTCTGGTTGATCACAATAAATCCTTTATCTGAATTGCCACAGACTCTTCTTTTGAAGTCTGTGATTTTTTTCACTCTGTCTTCAATGAATTTTCTTTCTGCTTTCACAAGCTTCTCTCTCTCTTCAGCACTTTTATAGAAGAATCCAGAGCTCACCTCTCTAAAGGAGGAAAACACCCCACAACGATAATGAAAAAGCAGTAAAAAATCCTCTCCTCTATGCTGTAGAAATAAATATCAGTCCTTTCAGCAACATTTTAAAGAAATCAAAATAGAACAACCAAGCCACTCCCCTGCCCCAGACCAGCATGCAGAATACAGCTGTTCTGTTCTCTGCTTCAGAGCTTCTCCATTGCAAGAAATAAGGCACACACCTGAAACTGAGCAAACTCCAGATTACGTATTCAGATGTTTCTTTAGAATATAAAATTATACTCAAGAAAGGAAGAACTTCCATCCTTTTTTTCTCCAACGAAATAATGAAACCAAAACCCACTATGAAGCTCTGCCCCTCAAAGGCATTTTCTCAGCCACCAGCTTCCCCTTCCCAAAAGGCGACAGCAGGAGCACTACCTCTTCTACTCCACCTTCTACACTACCTGCCTTGCTGTGGAAAAGCCTACGCAGTCTTTCAGGTTCTTATTTAAGCACACCTTAAACAAGTCTTAAAAGACAGGAGCATTTTCTGCTCCTTACCTTGCTGCTGTGTACTTACGTTTTCTCATATTCTAGAGATACATTGCAAGTAAGAACATAAGCATCTTCCATTCTTTTCTTCATGTCAGGATGACGAGCACCATGGTCCAAAACCAGCCCCCTAATCAGCCTGAAAGATTAGAAAGCATTTTGTGTGTCAACATACACATACAGGAGACATGTATTTCATGGAAGTGCAGGCAAGTCAGAAAATTGACCAGCTGCACTGTCAAATACAAACTGCCTGTGCTGGGAGTTAACAACCATGTATTCCACTTCCAAAGGCATGCCCACTCATGTAAAAAGCATACCAGGCAGTGTGAAAAAGGAATTTATTCTGGCATAGCGTCTGACTGCATTAGCTACTTAGGAAAGCTAGTGCAGAATTCATCCATGCCTATGGAATTTCCAACTAGATGACTACAATCCAGTTTCCATTCATCAAATGCTATTTTGTACTTGGACACATATGAGCCTAAAGCATAACAGAACTACAGACACTATTACTGAGAAAAAGTATTTATTCAAGCTGTTGTGTAAAAGCCTGAGCCAGTGTTACTCTTTGCTATTCAAAAATCCAAACTCTTCTAAAAAGAAAACAAAACTCCACAAACTAAGATCAGGGCACCATTAAACTGAAGCTCAAAGATAATTATTACTTACGTTGTGTCAGTTTCTGATTTGTGCTTCATCTCCATAATCTCTACCATGTGGAGGTCAATAGGCTCATTTGGTTTTCTAATTATCAAAACAGAATCTACTATAGCCTGGAAGTGAGGGAAGGGGGTAAAAAAAAAAAACCAAACACAAAACAACTATTAGTCTTCCAAAGTACAAGTTCACATCTTTCCATCCACCTTTCACTCAAGTAATAATCACAGCTCTGTAAAACCTCTTCACACTAAAAGAGGCAGAAGACACACACAGACCTACCTCCGTTAGGATGTCAGCAAGCTCTGCATGAACTTTAGTACGGAGGGATGTTCTGGCAACATCTATGAGGGTCTCCCTGTCCATTTCCTTGGTTACTTTCACCTGCTCCAAAACTTCGAGTGCTTTTTCCTTTGCGAACTCAAACCCTTCTGCTACTATTCTAGGGTGCAAACCCTAGAACAAGGAAAGAAATGAAATCAGTAGACAAAGTAGTATTTTTTCCTGAAATAGAACCTGCAGTTTCAACACTCCATGTCAAAACATCCTACAAAACCAAGAAAATGTACTGTCCTTCTGAATACATGTAAAAGGAATGCAAATCCTTCCAATGCAGAGGAAAAGTACAGATTCTTCTAGCACAGAATTGAAACCAAGGGAACTACAAAGCACACTTGGGTGTTCACTGTGCAGTACAAATGCGTGTTCTGTAACTACAACATCTAAAATACCTACTATCAGGGAAGTTCTCCTTGTTAACATGGAAGTAAAAGCATTTTAACTCACACAACACAGACAGAAGTAACGGCAGGTATCAGACAAAACCTTATCAAAAGCTACAGTATCAGTAATCAGTGGGTTTAGTTTTGAACAAGTCACTCATTTTAAAAGCAGAAACACAGATTCACTTTCATGTTTGACTTAAGAGTATTAAGCATCAAACAAAACAAGCTGAATGGTCTCAGATGAAGCGTCTAACTTGTCCACCTACCAAAGAAACATGGCATACATACCTCAGAGATATACAGGTCTGCCTGCTTTAGGAGCTCACCAATGATCAAGACATTCGAAGTGGTGCCATCTCCAGTGATGTCATCTTGTGCTGTTGCTGCTTTTGCTATCAAAGAGGCTGTAGGGTGTTGTATTTGCTAAACAAAAACAAGAAGCTGACCTTAAGTCTTCCTGTACTGGTACAGGAAGCAAGTAATTTGCAACCAGCTAAACAAAATCTGTAAGAACTAGTTGATGTTTTCATGATTCATGTCTATTCAGCAGGTTTCAACAAGTAACACCAATAACTTTGACAATAAGTGGATGGAATTAACCCGTGTAACATTAATCCCCCCTCAGATTATGCATCTATACACAAAAACTTTGAGTGCTAAGGGCCAAACTAGTCAACCATTCCCAATTAGCTTGGCAAAGCCCCTCTCTCCTTTAGGCAAAGGATGCACCATCACAACTGGACTGCTGCTGGCACTAAACCCAGCATGTTTAGAGCTAATTCAGGAATCTCTGCATGACCAGTGGTGTACATGCTCTCACTGGTTTGCTATTCCTTTGGCAGTTTACTTATGAAACTAAAGAACATTCAAATACTTTGTTTCTTGCCAGTTGCTCTGCTAAACAGTACACTTGGTGTTCCAGTTATGAGCATCATGCCTGCCCAGCCAGACTTCACAACCACCATATGTGACCTTGCGTTACTTACAGAGAACACAAACATCACTTAGCATCTCCAATGGTTGCCTGAAGTGTATCTTAACATAGGTTGGAGCCTATGAACCTACAGAAAGGTACCTACAGCTGAAAAGATTGGTGCTCAGTAACTGTACTAGAGTCCTGGGTTGGAAAGGACCTTAAAGCTCACCCAGTTTCAACCCCCTGCACAGGCAGGGACACCTTCCACAGGAAGCTCCAAGCCCCGTCCAACCTGGCCTTAAACAGTGCCAGGGATGGGGCAGCCACAGCGTCACTGGGCAGCCTGTGCTAGTGCCTCAGCACCCTCATTGTGAAAAGCTTTTTCCTAATATCTAATCTAAATATCCCCTCTGTTTAAAGCTGTTCTCCCTTGTCCTGTCCCTACTTGCCCTTATAAAAAGCCCCTCTCCAAGTTTCTTGTTGGCCCCTTCAGGCACTGGAACCTGCTCAAAGGTCTCCCAGAGCCTTCTCATCTGCAGGGTGAACAAGCCCAACTCAGCCCGTTTCCCCGTAGCAGAAGTCCTCCGGCCTCTGAGCATCTTTGTGGCCTCCTCTGGACTCGCTCAAGCAGGTCCACATGCTTCTTACGTTGGGGCCCCAGAGCTGAACACAGCAGTCCAGGTGGGTGAGTAGACAGAATTCAATGGGACCATTTATTCTGTCATTTAGCTTTTTATTATTATCTTTAAAGTACTACCTCTAGTATGAAAGAGGTGATTTAACAATGTTTTTCCTGTCTCCCAGATCACTGTGTACATTAACTTCAACACTTCACGCTGAATTACAATAGCTAATAGAGTGCAATACTCCACAGGCACTTACAGGCGCTGCTCAGCTGGCAGCACACCGCACCCTAACAGCACCAGGACCCACCATGGGCTCAACATGAGGCCCCCAGCTTGAGACCCAGTGCAGTGAGTGGCAGGGGGGCATCACCCCTATGGTCTCAACATGCAAGAGCTATGGGCTGCATCTATCACTCAGTTTTAAACACCATGGCAAACTCTGCTGTCTTAAAGCTGCTCAAGCAGCACCAAAGTATGCTTTCTGTAAGCAAAACGGAAGACACATAAGTGCCAATTTCATTATTTTAACAGCTCACGTTTGCTTTTAACCTGCCAAATTAGCACACAAACTCCATTCAACGCCTATCACGCTGCCCTTCTTTTATCTTCCGCCCAAGGAGCACTAAGCCCTCAGCGACCACCACAGAAACGCGGACCGGGGGCTATGCAGGACGAGGTCCCCCCTCAGCCCCAGGCACCCCAAGGCTCCCTCCCCCTCGAGCACCAGCTCCAGCTCACCATTTCCTGCAGCAGCACGTTGCCATCTTTGGTCAGTTTGATGTCCCCCGAGGCCGACACCAGCCTGTGGGCGACACGAGGCGGGTGAGCAGCGCCCCGGTCCCGGCCCCACCACCCGTGCCTGCCCCAGGGCCCGCACCGCTCCCCCTCCATTCATCCCGCTCCACCAGCCCCGCGGCCTCCTCCTTTGTCCCCCGCCATGCGGCAGCGGCGCCCGGGCTCCCCCTGCCTCTCCCCTCACGCCCTAAGGGCCGCTCGGAGGAACCTTCCCCCCAGACCCCAGAAGGAGGCGCGGGGGGGGGGGGGTGTCCCCTCACATCTTTATGGTGCCCTTAGGGCCCAGGTTGGTCCTCAGCACATCCTGGAGACCGCGGGCCGCGCTGATGTTCACCTCCTCATCCACCAGGCATGGGGATGGAGCAGGGTAAATCTCATCCCGCTTGTTGCAGCAGGGAGCTCTGGATGCAGCCCTGGATGCTGGGTTTGGCACTGAGCAGCGATGCAGAGAGATGAAAATGTTTTCGTGCCTCTTCCAGTAGCAAAGCCTAAGCGTGCTGTGGGTACAACGTTGTTTTGGAAGAGCCTGACTGAAACAACTGTTAGGGCAGGTTTTGGCTATAGGCTGGGAATCCGGTGAGGGAATTGGGTGAGGAGCTCAGGTTTCTGGGCAAAACACCATGCTGTGCAGGAGGACTGCCCTGCATGGCCAGGCAGAGTGACTCAGATAGCTGCCAATACACTTGGGTTTCTGGTTTGAAACGTTTTAGATGGAGTCGGTGTTTGAACATGACACAAGTTTGGAGGCCTTTTGTTTAGCTGAGCAGTGCATCTGCTGTGTGAAATACTGTTAGTGTAGTGGCTGGGCTTTCTGTTCTGTTACTGTAATCATTAGAAGTATACATTAAGCATTGCAAAATGCAGGAAATTACGCTTGGCCTTTCAAAATTGCCTCTGAAACCCTGTTAAGGTTTAGTCTTCACTCTTGTTGTGATGCTTCCAACCTGCTGAAACCATAACACCAACCCAGCCCCAAGAGGCTGCAGTGCTAATATCTGAGGTTCCTAGATGCAATGCCTGGTTAAAACAGCAGAATCCCCAGCTCTACCCTCGATTCCATAGCCCCAAAGTCACACAGAAATACTTTGCTGATCTTGATTCCCTGCTTTGTAATGGTTCTACCTCGATGCTCTCTCTCGGGGCTGTTCTCAGTAGAGGGCAGCCTTGTCAAACCCATCCGCACACCAGCGGGCACCTTGTATGTTTTCCTTGCTGCTGTTGTGACCTGTGTGGGTGATGTCCTGTGGAATTACCCATCCTAAACACCTGCGATGCTTGGAGCTGGCTGCTGACAGTGCTATGGCCATTGCCCCAGCACATTCAGGTTTGTGAGGGCAATTATTACTGTAGCAAAATAGAAGTTCTGGGAAAATTTACTTTGAGATGTTTTTTTTTGTGAGGAAAAAGCCATTTTCAAAGATATTCTAGTCCTCTGCTTTTTGTACAAACAGAGAGGATGTGTAGTGATGTACAAGAGTTAGGTCTGTGCTTGTATCAGCTATCACACATCCACATGAGCCGTGCTTTTCACTCTTAAACATCCTCTTAAAGCTTCCAGGAAGACTTCTCTGTGTTTCTTTGCTGGATCCGAGAATAGTTATTTTATGGTAAAGTGATATTTCTCATTGGTGTTTTCACATGAAATCCCCATTTTGCAGCATTTTTCAGACATCAGGACAAGCTTTCCTCCATTTTCAGTCGTAGCTGTAGTTGTTAAACTGTTCTGCATATTTGTTTTTAACGCTTAGTAAAAACACAGAGCAGATGCTTACCAGGCCTGAATTGTCCCTTGAAATCAATGGATTTACAACAAATTACACCAGACTAGGATCAAAATATTTAACTGAATTAAAAGCAACGTGTCTGTTAAACTAAGCCAAGTAAAGGGAATATCCGTCATGAAATATTCAGCAGCGACTCTCTCAGTCAAATCATGCACTGCTTATCTTGGCAAAAAAACCCCTCTGAGATTCTCAGTAAAAGCTGTTTTCTTTCATCTTTATCAAGATCTGTTTCCATTCAACCTTATTCACAGAAATGATTTCTAAATCCTCTTTAAAAACATCCTCCCCTGCCATGATAAAACTAACAAACAGGACCAGGCTGAGCAGGGAACTGTGTCACCAGCTTTGCAGCAAAGGGGCTCTGTACCATCTATCCCAACAAAAGAAGTTACTAATAGATGCTCGTGGTGACAAATGGTCATGTAGTGAGACCGTCTGAAAAAACAGAAAGGAAGACATGGGAGGAGAGGCACGTGAAGCTATTGATTTTAACTAATGCATGCAGTTTTGAGGGGTGATACTGCCAGAATGGCAAAAGAGATCATGCACAGAATGTGACTGGTGCACCCAGTGGTGCAAGACAATCTTTCACGATGGGCAGCAGTCATAAGACTCCCATCACAAGTGAATGAAAGACGCTAAATCAGCTAAATCAGGCTTTCTTGACCTTGAACCAACCAACCAGCTTCATAGGTCTGGGTTGGCAGTCTCCCATTTCCTAACCAATGTCCACAGTAATGTCCGAGGGAAGCTCTTCTGTGGGATACCAAAACACAGCACGGACAGGTTTTGCAGTTTTCCCATTGCCTTTGGTGAAGCAAACCTGAGCCTTCCCATAGGCACAAGCTTAATTTTACCCTCAAAACTTATGCTGAATGTTGATTTTGTGTGTGTGTAACACACTCTGATGCACCGACAGCGTAAGCCAAAATGCAATAATGCAATCTTAACTCACAAACCCTTTCATCTCAAACCCAGAGAAAGGAAACAAGTGTCCCTGCCTGCTCTCCCGGAGAACCCCCTGATGGTCAGCCCTGCTCTGCTGGCACAGAGCGAGGTGAGTTTGCCAAGCCCCGTCCTGCTCCTCACGCCTGTGGCACAGGCTGGCTGCAGGCGGGCAGGCTCCCGTCCCTCGCGTTCCGCGGGGCCAAGCCGGGAGCGCCCCAAACGGGGCCCGAGCGGCTCCTCCCCTTACCAGGCAAGGTTACACCTCTCGTCCGTGCGCCTGTCAGCGCACAGCTGGACTTCTCTGGTTACATGTGTGCAGCCCTTTAAAAAACACGCAGCCTGGCTTACTCAGCACATTATAAAAGAGTGATTGACAAAATGCGGCTTCCTTCCAGATCAGCCCGTGCCGTTGTGTTTATGTGACTGAAGGTCTCAGCTCATCCCTTCTTTTCTTGTGCAGTGAGGAGCAGCAGCAGCAGCAGCAGCCACGGCCAGTACAATACTGTAAGTCACTGGGAACGTTTTCTTCTCTCAGTTTCGAAGGGGTTGGTGTTTGGTGTAACACTCTATGTTTCTAGCATAGAAAACACAGAATAACTTCTGCTGGGGCTGTGAATGTGCTGCCCTGCGAGATGCAGCAGTGGTGTGGTGCCTGTTTTATAGCAGCAGCATGAATGAATGATGCAATCGTGCAGGGGGGAAGCATCATCATTTTGTCAGCACAGGCAAGAGGGGATTGGAGAGTTGGGAGGCGTATGTCAACATCCATCAGGTTCCTTCTGTCCCTTTCCAAGTACTTTTTAAAAGGCGCTTAAATAAGTTCAGGTAGGCACTGCTGTTCAGGTATTAGTGTATAGCTGCAAACAGTTCATCTCTTGGCTTGCATATAGGTTTTAATTACTACCTTTAAAAACTGAACAGAAAACCAGGAAGTGTGAAGCAACCTCAGTGAGGTTAAGGACTGAATTGTTCCATTCTCACGCTGAAACCCACAGAAACTCACAATTATAATTGGTTGGGTTAAACTTGTAAAGAGTAGTAGTACTACTTGCAGGGATATGAACATCAGTCACAATTTGCTTAAATATAACTAGTCTGTTTAAACATATCCTCTTTCCTCTAAAGCTTACAAAACATATTGCTAATACTGAATTAAACCTCAGCACAGAAAAGCTGTATCTGTATTACTCCCATTTTACAGACATAGAACTAAAACCAACGAGGATTAAGTGGTTTGTTTAACACCATGGGAGCACTTCTGAGAGCATCTTACAAGCAGGATCACTCCTGGAGGGGGAACAGGTCCTGAGAAAGGTTTGAAGAACTGTTTTCTCCAAATCCCTTACTCTAAGCAGCAGTTTCCCTTCAATGCAACAGAAACCCTTTAACGTGGTTGTGTTTTTGTTAATCTCACACACGTTCAGCACAGCGTTACTCTCTATCTCAGAGTGTATCTCAGTGCTCACCCTCACCTTGCTAAATGGGAAAGTCAATCAGGAACACCAGAAACTGTTTGCAAACCAGGATAGTCCTGAGTGATCTATTTCAAAAAATAGTTAATATTTCATTAAGATTCACTTAATCTTCATTTTTACACAGCAATAAACCTCAACATAATGCAAAATAGCAGTGTGGCAGCACTTCTGGGAGCTGAAACACACCACCACGTGAAGTCTAGCCACAGTGAGGATTTTGAGATCTCATCAAGATCTCATCAAAATACACCAGCCCAGAACACCTGGAGATCCAAGTACCATTTGCTTGTTTCTTTTGCATTATAGGTAGCAGATGCTGTGGATGTTTCAGTTTTTCACAGTGCAGCAAGTGCCCTTCTCAGCAAACAGAGAAGATTTCAGTTGTTTTCCTTTGACATGTGGCCTTACATAATTCCTGTGCTTGCTTCTGTGACTCCTCCCTCTCTGTTACGAAATAGAACTATTTCTTGTAGAAACGACAGGGTTAGGGTTTTTCCTGAGTACCCTAATGAAGTACTTCATAGCCTGGAGGCAAGCAGATCTCATGGGAATTCCACTTTTCTCTCGTGATTTCCTTTTTCCCCATCCTTAGCTCAAGTTTCATCCTGTTTCTCCCTTCTGTCAGTCTCTTCTTATGCTTTCTGTAGTCACTTCTTTGGCCACTGTTTCTTCTTTTCCCCATTTTCTTATTTTCAGCTTTTCCCCAGAATATTTGATTATCAAACCTGTCGAAATGTCTGCTGCTCGGATGCTTTTCCAGCACGGAAATAGGATAGGAATAGATTATTTACCTGAAATTCAGTGGCAGAAAGATGAGAAATTTTCTACCCATGTTTTTCTCATGGAGACAGAGCTCCTTATTTGTGGGAATTTCTTTTTTCTTACCAGTTCATTAAAACATTGAAGTATATTTCCAAGTGAAAGTTGTTCTCATCTAGATTTAGGGCTGGGAAAAAATAAATCACAAGTGACTGAAATTGGCATGTTACCATTTGGAATGGCATCTGCCAGCCTGTGGAGCTGCTGGTGACTACTGGAGCTCTGCCATCAAGGACAGAAGAACTTTATTTCACTCCAAGTGAGCCACCTTGAACTCCTAAGATTTGATTTTCCCACCATCAAGATTCCCTACAATAGTTGAAGCTTCCTTCATAGGTTCTTCTCTTTGCTCCTGCATGAGCTTCCCTACTTCACAGTTCATCACAGGTGTGACGGTACCTTAGCCAAACCCAGGTCTGTTTTCCAGGACCCAGTGCCCAGCTGTAGGAGAAAGTGGAAAGATTTTAGCAGGTCACAGGCCAAGGGAGATCAGGAGCTACTGATGGTTGCTGCATTTCGAAACACAACCTTTCCAACTTGTCATTTTTAGGCACCATAAACCACAGCTTGAAACTCTTCTGAAAGAGTTACCGCACGGAAGAAAGAGAGGACAGGGTTAATTCCAACCATTCCACAACTGGGATCCATAGTTCTTCCATTAACTTCTCTATTTGTCCATCAAAGTCCACCACAACAGTGGCCTAGTCATTGTAAGGAGTACCCAGAAGGAAAAGGAGTATGGGAAATGCGGATACCAGAGAGAAGGAAAAGTGAATGTCTCTTCCTTCCTGCTCCCATTGTGTGTTTCCAGTGATAACATTTTTCTGAGAGTGATTAAAATTCTGATGTATCCAGAAATACATTTCAGTTTTTTCCCAAGAAAAAACAATCCCAGTGCAGTGTCCCCACACAGTGACATTGCATCATAATGTGGCACTGTTGCAGTGCAGCCTCAGGTTAGTATGAGGCAATGTGATGGCTTTGCATAATAAGGAGTCAGTGTTGGAACACTGTGACGCAGATGTTACACCACAGTGATGCAACAAGTTTGTCCAGTAGAGCAAATCTCTATAACTGGCTCCAAACCAATGGCTGAAGTTTTGGTGGATGTTACAATGTCCAAGAGGCTGGAAAAAATTAATGCCCTGCCACTTAAAATATGTTAGTGGGTGTTTGGTTTCTTTTTGATCCCACTGCACAAATATATCTAGCAAATGCTGCCAAGTCTTGCCCTGAAGTCAAAGCCCTCCTGCTCAGAAGTCAAAACCTGCCACTTCAAATACAGACACAGTGCCATGGAGCCAATGTCAAGTCAAGGCTAACACAAAGCATACTTGAATTCACGTGTCACCTGTCCACTCACTGCCAACTCTTAGCTCACAACCAGTCTCTTTATGTCCATGGCCACTTCAGAGAGAGAGGTTTCTGTGACGTGCCATGCTGCTGGCCTATAACTGTGATTCTTACATGTATAGTGCAGTCTTTATAGAAAAGCATAAAACCCAAGATGCTCTCTGCAGCAAATAATTCTTTAGTGATGCTTCTAAGGCTGGAACAGATCTTTATACTATATCCATGCACAGAACAGCTCTGATGTACGAAGAGCAGAGACCTGTCAAACTATGGTTCAGTCCTTGTGCCTGCCCTTCCCAGAGCCTGGGGTTGTAAAAGCCCTTTCCTGGAGTATCTCCTATTTGCTGCATAGCCACTCACCTTTCCTCGCTGGCACAGTGGGGAGGTTGAGCCCAGGCTCTGTCCTACCTTCCCACACCTAAACTGAATGCACAGGAGAAAAGTGTGGGCTGGGTGATACCTGCTCGCCCATCCTCACACCTGCAATACAAATGAGCACTGAGGAAGCTACTTTGGCACCTCAGCCTTGTGCAAAAGCCATGAGCCCACTTTGGTTACTACAGTAATATGTTCACACCAAAAACACAAGAATAGCTAGAATGACCCTCTGAGGGCAGTTTCATGGCTGCTGTTGGATAGCTTTGCCTTTAATGTGACTTGCTCTCTCTGTTTCTTGCTATTTCATATCACCCATTTGTGAAACAGAGATTATCTCTTACAAATATGGCTCTTAGCTGTTCACAACAGGTTTCACCACTTAGGTTTGGTGGCTTCATTTATAAACTTTTAGTTTTCAGTGAAGGACTGGAGTAGTCTCTTTTATTCTGTACCTGAACAGATCAAAGATGAGTGTGTGTTCTTGTGTTCTATCCATTTTTTGCAGTGATTATGGTAATTTTTCAGAAAGCCTTTTGTCTCCCAATATTCACCAGTTACTAGCCATTACAATAAACCCAAAGGTTCCTATTCCTGCTTTGAGCAGTAACTATTTAGCTGTGGTCTCTCAGTGAGCACACAGAATTCACCTCAGGAAGCAGCGCTGGTGCTTACCATATGGATCCCTGGATGACTCCTGCCTGGCCATGAACTGTAAAGTTTTCCAAAAAACGCAAAAAATTGGTGGTTTTGGGGGAACTTGTGTGTATAAGACTTCTCACCATCAGAATTCATGTGACATGTAGGAGGAAAATAAATGAGCTCAGTAAGGTGAAACAAAAGATGAAGGTATAGAGCACAAGGAAGGCAGATAACATGCTGATAGATGGTATTTTTTCCCCTATCCCAGAAAAGGAGAGAATCTGCTACCCAGATCAGTTACACAAGATGTGTCCTGAGGGACATCTAAGAGAGTAGAAGAAACAACCAAAAACTTACACAAACATCTGGGAAGTGAGATAAATAACAGCTTTCTCTCTAAATGTACACCCTGATAAATAGTGAAGTCCGCACTGAATTCCCTCGTGAAAAGAGGGAAGCGCAAGATGAGCGGGGTAGAATAAGGAAATAGTTGATTAACACCTCATGCTTCTGATCTGCAGAAGTGCTCAACATATTTGAGAGGACAGATAAAAAAAGGAAGAACATAAACTTCTGTCAGGCATTGTAATGGAAAAAGTTGGCATGATGATGTGGTGTCTGAGTGGGTTGAGTGAAATTACCAAAGCCCAAGACTTTAATGGAGTTTAGACTAATTCCCAATGCTAATGGCCAAATGCATTCATGGATGATGAAAATATTTAGTTTGCATTAATAAGGACAGATAAAAGAATCTAAACCTTCATGATTTAGGGACAACCACACACTGATAGGTTTAAGATAATTATGTCTGTTGTGATCAAGCAAATCCTTAAGGGCTGGGTGTCTTTTACTGTCTCCTGGGGAAACTAATTTGACGGACTAGACTGGGTCTGATGAGAAATCAAGATCAAATTGAGCGATAAGGGCAAGATGAGACAGACAATTGCATGTCCCACACAGCAGCTGGCAGTCAGATGGTTCAGCAAATGCCAAGTATTACAACCTTGAACCCCATGTGAACATCAATGGGCCGAGCCTGCAGAGAGCAAATCAGCAACTGACCAAAGCTCCACGGCCCATCTGTAACGTAATTTGAACATCAGTAGGCAGCAACAGCAGAGAGCAAATCAGCAACTGAGCCAGACCTCCACCACTGCTCCCCCTTTGATATAAGTTGCCCACCAGGCTGTGCTCGTCCCTTCTCGCAAGAACCAGAGCAGTTGCACCAATGGCTCAAGACGGAGTGCAGTGCTGCCACTCAGAGAAAGACTTTATCTTGTCCCCTCACAGTAAGAAGGTTCCTAAAAGGATGGCATCCCTCTTGGAGATGAAAGAGATCTTCCGGAATGCTGACGCAGTCTGCTTTGATGTGGACAGTACAGTCATCAGGGAAGAAGGCATCGATGAGCTCGCGAAGTTCTGTGGAGTTGGAGATGCCGTCGCAGAGATGTATGTGTGTTTGCTGTTAACTTCATAGTAGTGGTAAAAAATGAGCATGGGTAAGGGTAATCTGTGACAACGAGTTTACAATAGGGATTAATTCTGTCATAGATTATCATAGTTTAAAAAGGATTTTAGGAATAGTAAGTGGAATGAATGCATAAAATGGAATAACTTCTTTTGGAACTGTGAAGCCACTCAACAAAACTATATTGAGAAACTCTCTAATGTATATTTCTTTGACAGACTTAAGATCAGCTCTCACCATTAAACTTTGTAAGCCCTAGGGAACTGTAATATGAGACAGTGGAGAGGGGACAACTCTCTTATGATTTCCCTGAGACTGATGTTGTTTCTATTGATGCTTTTAGCAAAAGTTCTGTTAAATTCAGAGAAAGGCACCTCAGCTGCAGTTCAGGAATACTGGTCCCAGTGGCTCATATGCACTTAGAGAATGAAGCAGTTTTCCCTTGCCTCTCTGGTTCTCACAAGAGCTCAGATCTGTGGAGACCTTCCCCCTGTGGTTGCTACCAGTCTTTTCAGTGTACCAGTGTTCTGTACAGTATAACCTAGAACCTATGGTCTCTGACCTTGTTCCTTGTCATGCTTTAACTAACTGTTCTTGGGAGAAAGCTCAACTTAAGTGTTGACCTTGCTTCTTCTGGCTCACGATGTAGGACCCGCAGAGCTATGGGTGGCACTGTGACATTCAAAGCAGCTTTAACAGCACGACTCGGTCTCATACGTCCCTCCTATGAGCAAGTGCAGAAACTAATATCGGACAACCCACCTCAGCTAACACCAGGAATACGGTAAGGAGAATTTCAAATGAGCTCACTTCCAAAAGCACAAAAGGGCATAAATCAGTAAAATTCAGTGACACTGGTGAGGCTGTAAGACCACAGAGCTGGTTTAGGTTCACTTCCTGCTCCATTTCCATGTTGTTTGTGTCCAAAACTTGTATCAGGAGCTTATAATGGCTTGAGTCCATGTCAAGTGGCTGAGCATCCATGTAAAAAGAAAACTGTCTTAGGTATTAACTATCATTTTGGCTAGCAAGCTCAAATGCTGGCTTGAGGATTAAACAGTATGGAAAACTGTTCAGTCAGGTCTGTTTTTTGACAGGTGATGGAGATTTAATACCCAGTATGAACTACTGGTTTGGTCTGTTCTGCAATTGCATTACCTCTTTCTTACACTTCCATGTGCAGTCACATCTCTGGACTCAGCTTAGGAGATCCACTGTTCAGAGCTACCCATGCACTGAAGTCCCTAAAAATTATTAGTCATTAAGGGGAAATAGACATATATGTGCATATTCATCCATCTTTGGGTTTGGAATTAACTATTTAAACTGAAAAGTTTGGGGTTTTTTTCCTATTCAAATTGTTTCAAACAATTGAAAAGGATTTCTTCACTACAAAGCCTGCCCAAAGCTCTGAGTCTAAAACACGGTTAGCACATACAGTAGTTTGAGGTGATAATGTGCTTGTATTTTCTCCTTGAAATTAAGCACATGCTCAGCTTTTTCTGTAGAAGGCATAGCTAGAATGCAACTACAAAGAGAACATTGATTGCTTGTTTGGAATCACATGATTTCCCTTTTCATTCCTTCCCTTTCTTCCTCCTTTTCTGTGGAGCCTGCTTTAAGCCTTCACTTTGCTTTATAGCATTCAGCATTTCTGCTGTTCCTGCTGCTTCTCCAGCTCAGCACAGCTGCATGCTGATCCTCCTGCTTATGAGCCAAAGCCCATAAAACTTTTAACCACCTTCAAGCCCTGTTGACATTAACTTGGTCCAAAAGCTTCTTTTTCTGATTCCTTTTGTGTTGCTGGTGCCCTCTTCTAAAGATGGCACCAATGTCCAGTGTCTGGGGAACCAACTCCAGGGTGTGCGTTCTGCACACTTCTCAGCCCACTTCAGCACTGTGATGCAGTGGCTTTCTCTCCCCATTCCCTATCTTTTTCCTGCACTGTAGATTCATTGTCTTGGTGTTGTTTTACTTCAGCAAAAAATACCATAAATTGGATCCACACTCATTTGAACAAAGGCAAACAGCATGAAAGTGTAAAGAGACCACTTCTAGGAAGTGCTTGTTTCTGAGCAACTAACATCTATATGTCTCTAGATGAGATGGGTTTGTTTAACTCTTTTCAAGCAAGTCTATGCACAAAGCCAAGGGAAAAAAGGAAAAGCTTTGGGCAGCAGAGATGGAAGCAGCACACATCTGAACTAAACTGGAATAACACTACGTAAGGACAACCTTGTTTAGGACAGATGTATTTTACCTTTCCTGTTATCCCTACATGCTGCCAGGCACTCACACTTGTGATGCTCTTTCTGTCCAGGGAGCTGGTAAGCAGGCTTCATCAACGAGGGGTCCAGGTATTCCTGGTCTCTGGAGGGTTTCAGAGCATCGTGGAGCACGTGGCCTTGCAGCTGAACATTCCTACAGCAAACGTCTTTGCCAACAGGCTGAAGTTTTACTTTAATGGTGAGATTCCCATAAAGTCTCTTTTCTCTGCTCATTAATGCCACTTTTTTGGTTCAAACTGCCAGATATTGGGCTATAGATACTGCCCAGCTTAGACCTACTTGCTACCAATCCAGTAGCTTCAAGTAGGAAAACTCCAAGACCTTACCAAAAACATGAGTTAGGCCACTTTCCAGTCATATAAAATAGAGCTGTAGTTAACTTTTTAATTGCAAGCTGTGCCAAAGGTAAAGAACCTTACATTTGCTGACAGCAGTTTCATTTTCTCTTGCTCCTTCAAGTTAAAAGAGTCTTTTCCACTTACCTGCTTTCAGAGGCAAACTTCACTTTTGGTGACTTTGAGGTACGTGTGGAGACCGATGCACTTTAGTAGAGCTGCTCTGGTCTTTAAGCTAGTGTAATCAAGCAGAGCTATAGTTAGTGGCTTGTTTCTTACTCAGTGTTTCATACAATCTATACATCATACTAGATGCTGCTTTTGGAATGTTTACACCATGGTGACCGGGAGTGAATTTGTAACAGCACCCATACAGGGTTTCTACTTTTGTCTTAGCATTTTGGGTCTTTAAAAATATCCCCACTGAAGACTTGAGTAAAATCCTCGTCTTCACTAGGATTTTACCAGCTTACCTTCTAATTACTTTTTTGGGATGCTGATACTGTGAGGCTTACACAACTGCATGTAACTGGCCATTTTCTGAAGTAAAGACCATAGGGATTTAATCTTTCTTCACTTACAAGAGAAACTGCTGTGTCTCTAACTTGTTCTTCTACTGTGCTCTAGGAGAATACGCAGGGTTTGATGAAACACAACCAACAGCTGAATCAGGGGGGAAAGGAAAGGTTATTTCTCATCTGAAGGAACAGTTCCACTTTAAGAAAGTAGTTATGATTGGAGATGGAGCTACAGACATGGAAGCCTGTCCCCCTGCTGTAAGTATTAAAGAACTAGAATTCTAAATTCCTTCTGAGCAAATCCTTTGCGGGACACACACACACACACACACACACACACACACACACACACACAGAGGCAGATGAAAACTGTGGTTTGAATTCTTTACAGGACTTCAGGGAAGATCTTTAGCACATCCCACAGCCTAAAAGTGACCTGTGTAGGTAGTTTTCCTCTAGAAAGCCTGCATCATGCAATGGTTCATTTCTCTCCATTCAGATAATCTCAGTAAGTATTACCCTCTAAGGCAGGATGCTCCTGGGTCTAGCAGGACTGTTTAGTAGCCAAGCAACCTATCCTAAATCAAGGTGATATTATCACGTTCTCCTTCTCCCCTGTGTCTCCACAGCAAGTGCTCACTTTGGTGCAGAGGTCATACCCTGCCAAGGTCCTAGTTCTGAACACTGATTAACGGTGCTTAGCATGAAGGTCTGGCACAGATCTGGTGCACATTTACCCAACACTGGCTTAGCAAGTGAGTTCATGTCACTGTATAGTGATGACACCTTTGACAGGATGACAGCCCTAACAGGGTGAAATAACAACAAAATCAATAGACAACTTTTATAAATGATCATTTTGCAGAAGAGATCTTAATTCCATCTCCCCTTTAGTGCCTTTTTCTGTGTAAAAGCACCCTGACACCCCTTCTGAGGGACAGATCCCCCAGTGCATGGAAATGCACAGGGGCAAACTCTGAGAGAGCTGCTGCTGCTGCAAGTCATGACAGCTGGTCCCTTACTGTTAAACATGAGCATGACCAAAGCTTCTCAGTGTGTGCTTCATGCTTTCTACCTAAGGACAAACCAGCAGCAGTGGAAATTTTACACACCCCACTTTCACTGCAGATGGTTTTCTAAGATGTAGAAATGATGATTGCTCCTGGTTAATGATTGAAGCCATGGTTAATGTGTACTCTGGGTATCTATCAAATGAGGTAAACAGAGTTAAGGTAAACAGTATAAGGATAATTGTGAGATGCTGCATGCATGTTGGGATGTTAACTCATTCTTGAGTAGTAAGGCCTTATGCTGCATCACGGTTCACATCAGATCTTCAGTAAAATCTCAAATCTGAACAATCTTGAAGCCACTGAAACACAACTTTCCTACTGGAACAAAACTGCAGTAACCAACGTGGTGCAAAGTCAAATGTAATGAAGTTCTTGTTAATGAATTTGAAAAATGAATATGCAGAGTAAAGCAGGAGAAGAGGCAGGGAGGAACAGTGGCATTTTAAAATCAAACTGAATTGCTGAGAAGCTCCATTCCATTCCCAGTACACGGGACTGCAGTGATTTATGTGCCTTTTCTTTCTGTTTTGCCAGGACTGTTTCATTGGATTTGGAGGAAACGTAATCAGAAAGCAAGTAAAGGAGAAAGCTAAATGGTACATCACTCACTTTGACGAACTGCTAAAGGAACTGGAAGAGCGATAAATTATACAGTAAAATAATATATTTAACCAATCTACATCCATTATACAATGCAATTAAACATTTATTTGTTTGCAAAGTTTTGTTCTGGATTTTGTAATGATTCTGGGGTTTGGGTACCCTCATCTCTGCCCTGAAACTCGTGTTGCAATTGGCACCATTCTACTCAAATCTTTTGTCATGAAAATGGTCAGATTTTTGAAGTATCTTTTCCAAGGTGAAAGAATTCAGTTGATTATTCACTCAGAGTGAAAGCAAAGGTAGAAACTCATCAGGGATGCCTCACACTAAACCATGTCACCCAAGGCTCTGTCCAGCCTGCCCTTGAACACTGGATGGAGCATTTACCACTTCTTTGGGCACCCTGTTCCAGCACCTCACCACCCTCACAGAAGAGGGGCCACAAACAAGAAGTTTAAATAATTAACAGTAATACAGTCTAAAAGGAAAAAAAAATAGTATTTTCCATTCCAAAGGCTTTCAGAACTAGGCTGAACAGTGAACAGACAGATAGGAAACATTACTAAGTATCTCTGATTCCATTAAAATACACCTACGGGAGAACGTGAGATGTCATCTGTGACTCAACATCACTAAACTTCAAAAGGGTGATCTTGTTAACATGGACACACACCATTTACTTCACTGTTTTATTAATTTAACAACCCATCCCCATCAGCCTGTAACTGGGTGGAAGCTAATTCATCAACCTTTAAAAACATGGTCTACTGATTCAGAAAACACTGTGACACTTACCCTCTTCCTCTGCCTCAACGTGGATCGACCACGCTTGAACTGCTTGTGCTAGAAGGAAGTCTCACCTGTTCTAAGTAGGTACCATCTGAGCTTCACTTAACAAATCCCAGTTTCTTAAGGATTTGCCCTTTGTGGCTGCACTGTCTGATCTAAGAGCATCCTTACACAGAGCAGACTTAATAAATGCTTTTTTCCAGCAAGTTCCTGACAGCTCTTCTGCGTATGCCTTTATAAGCAGCTTGGCTGAGATGATGTGGCACTTTTATTTCCCTGACTTAGACGAATCTCACCTCAGATAATGTGAAAAGCTTTACTAATGTTAAAATGTATGTCACATCTCCCACGTCCTTCATTTACCTAATACCATCACAGGAGAAAGATGGGTAGATATGACAAAATTTGTGCTGGAAAAAATATATCTATGCACGCTCCAATCTTCTGGATGCTTACAAATAGTGCCAGGATTTTTCTGGGAACTGAAGATTAGGCTGAGTGTGCCAATTCTCTTTCATCCCACCACATATTTCATAGGTGAGAAACAAGTGCTGTGCCTGCCTTTCAAAATCTCACACAGTCTCCACAAGATAATCCCAGGTTTGCACAACTTGCACTAGATTTCCTTCATTAATAAGGTCAAATCAAGGTGTAGTGAGAGCTCCTTGTCTGAGCATCACCAACAGTTAAACCAAATCCCAATTCTGTCCATTCTGCACCATCATTAGGATGGATATAGTTGAAAGCAGCATCAACAGAGCCCCAGGGAGTGAGGAATGGCAGCTATTAGTGATGTCACCTAACATTTTTGGTGACAAGTATGAAGCAATAACCCCTTGAAGTTACAACAGCACTTACATATGAGAGAAGTGGAAGGGTTAAAAGAAGCAAATCCAGGAACACACTGCTTTTTGGAGGCAGACAGACATATCAAGAGCAGTACTGAGTATTCCAAGTGTAAAGAACTCCACAAAGCCAAGGCAGACAATAGCTGGCAGGCAGCTCACAGAATGCTGCTGGGAGTATCAACCATGATCTCTTTTGAATTCTTCCTGAGAAAACCCTCAGCCAGCTTCGAGGGCAGCTCATGTACAATCATGCTTTTGTTTAGTCAAGACTGCATGAGTAGAACAAGTATCAACTCCTTTGGCTCTCACTCAGTGTGCTCCTCTGCAATTCCACAGTTAGGAAGCACAAGTGGGGTCTGTTAGCTGCAAATAAAACAAGCTAACATCCAGCCCGTCAGCTATAGCTACCGGCCCTGCTCTGACAAACACCCCGACGTACTTTGGTGTGTCATTTCACTAATGGCACAGGCAGAAGACCGTGCCCAGGCTCTGTGCCACAGAGATGTTAACATTCACAGCGGGATCTTCTGCCAGTCGGAGTGCTATGGAAACATGGTGTCGTGCCAGTGATTTCACAAGAGCTCTTTAGGTCTGACTGGCTTGAAAAGAATACCACCCCCCTTCCACTGGGCAAATATCAAGCCTGACCTCTAGAGCAGGAGGCACCACAAGGATTACTTGGCTTTGAGTGGCTGAGCTCTTTTGTCTGTAAAACACTGGGAAAAACGAGGGGGGAATAAAGCAGCATGAGGGAAATTCCAATGCTACATCCAAGCTACTGATTCACCTGAACATGAGGAGAGCAGCACATGTCAGGCCAGTAGTACCTAGTCTGCAGGTGGGTCTCCTGACACACCACTTCATATAAAGCCTTTCATTTATTTATTATCCAGCTTTAAATTATATATTCAATTTGTATGAGGGGACTTGTAATTTGCAGCTTTTCTAGGAAGACTACAGCACAACTAAACCTGAGTTTTAACTGTGTCTTTGTTACAGTGGAACAAGAGACCCTTCCAGGCATCGTCCCCTACTCCCTAAGCACTAGAAAGTGACTTCAGTTCCGCACTCTACAAACTCTGCTCTAAGAAATGCTGACATATTGCTCACAAAGGAAAAAGGCAGAATCAGCCATGAAATTAAGAAGGGAAAATCACCATAGTGTTTACAACAGGGCAAAACCCAACTTCAGAGAGGGCTCAGGCAAAGGGAAGCAAGAAAGATCAGCATTACTTATTTATCTACTGTGGTACATTCCAGTTTACATAGTTATCTGTAACTAAATAACAGGAACCAGTCTCTCTCTGATGACAGCCAGAGCACGAGTTTAGAGCTCAGAATGACAGGAGGCACTTCCATAATACATAACAATACCACTAGTGGGAATTCAGATCTTAGAGTGTATAAAGACTGAAGAGACTTGTGTGATGTTACCCTGCAGAACATCCAGTTATTCCTTGGATTCCTTATTCATGAAAAACTTGGTGATCCTCAAACAACAAGAGCTCTACCTGACTGGAATTCCTAGTGCTCCCAGCTGAAGGTAAGAAACATGGATTGCATCAGAACCCACAAAATCCTTTAACTCCAAAAATGGTCTTCACCTTTTGTCTCTGACTGAGATTGCTGGTTGTGAGGGGTAAGTTACAAGGAATTCTCTAGGAACAAGAAACAGGAGGACAAGGGGAGAAATAACCAGGACTGGAAGCTGATATTGTCATCTCTTTTTCCTTTTGCAGCTAAACAGTAGACCCAAAAGCCTGGAAAAATGATAGCCCCAGATGATAGTACTGCTCAGGGCTGATTTACAAGAGGGAACAGCTGCATTGATGTACATGGCCCATGTGTAAGCCAAGCTGAGAACTGGAAGCTAATTTAGTACAGAATTTGAGTCAGTAAAATCCCATCATCAGTTGGCAGCAGGAGGAAAACCGGAAAACAGGCAAGAATCACATCAAATATTGACTTTGTACAAGATGAAATTCAAGCATAGGCAAGAGTGCAGAGAAATTCACATGGGAATACAGAAGAAATCAGACCTGAAATATGAAGTATAATTTGTGGAGACAAATCAAAAGGAAAACCTATTTTGTATTTAACACCACAGCACTTATGATCTCTAGAACCTCAGCAAAACAGCAATGGAGACCTTGTACGTTTGTTTTGGGGAAAGAGAGCAGGATACTGGGAAATGCTGTCCCTAACCCAGAGAAGTGACAGTGGCTAACTGAGCTGGAATATTCTCCACAATTATTCACATTTTCCATAATTAGCACTGCAAGATGAGAGGAGACATGGGTGGTGCAATACATACAAGGTGCCAGTAATATGTGAAAAGTAAAAGGATTTTATTGACTGGTATGTTCTTCCTGAAAACTCATTGAAATGTACAAACTGGACATCGAGTAACTGATTTGTACATTCTGTAAGTTACACTGATTCTTGCAGCCACTTGAAAGAGAGAATATTATTTTCACTTACAGGATGTTCACATCATTGCAGACACCAAAAAGGTTGATACATTCTAGTCTAAAAGTGAAACCAAAATAGAACTGGACATAATGGTACACCGCTATATGCCAATCCTATTGACTCAACATGCGGCAGTTTCACACATCGATTTGTTAAGTACCTACTGTACACTTAGTGAAACACCCGACCAAGCAAATGTCTGAAGTCATGATTGCTTATTAAATTAAACCCCTTTTCCTAGACTTCCACCTTAGCTGCAGAGACAAATGTGTTTAACTGACCTTGATTCCCTGCAGAACACTCAGACAACTACGCCTGGCCAGTATCTCTTTGAAAACCGTGGGTTACACTTCACAAGATTCATTGCGGGTGTAGAGATCTACACAAAGATGTGGTTATTGTCAACAGGCTTCAGAGCCCTGGCAAAACAGAATGCCCTGTTCTCTGTCCATAAGCTATCACCTGGCAGAGAGTACTATCCTCAGTTCATGACTGCCTATTGGTAAACTTAGAGCTACTTACTGACTCAGGCCTGCTAGAACAGTGAAGGTGTATTTCAGAGCTGCCCGAGGGCTTCAGAGCTTCAAGTCTCAGAACTTCCACGTTTGCTTTTAGAATCTGCAGTCACATAATGCTAGACAAAGGCCACAACAACTGTAACACTTAACTCTGTTGCTGTTAGTGAACACTGGGCATTGTCTATGTAACAGAAGATATTAAATACTGTATGCCATACTTAACCTGAGGAGCTGTCTCACAGAGGAACTCATGTATGTCTTTGTACTTGTTTTCAATTAACCAACACTTAATTCCAGTCCTGTATTTCTTGCTTTCTTGGTACAATCCTAAGGGCAAAAAGTCATTAGATTCTGAAGAAAAGAGGTCTCTTTTATAAGCTTAATACAGTACTTTTATATTTCAGACTATGATATACAATGTATACCATAAATTAATTTAAGACAAATACTTGTCACTTTATCTATGTAGGCACAAGTAAATCAGTGACTTTACTGAAGTGGAGATATCTTCAATGGTATCATGATTCTGGACTCCATTTCCTGAATAAGGGGCACTGAAAAAAAAGGGAGACAGGGTTGAACGTCACTAACAAAGATCATGAGCAGCTCTGCACACTCGGTTTGAACTGCTATTGTTACCCTCAAGTTACTCTCCTAGCTAGTGCATGCCAAGTCATCAGCAGCCACTGACATTCCTGTAACTGAAGCATTTCAGTTCTAGTCCCTTTCACCATAATGAAAGTTAGCTTATATTTTTCTGGTATACTTCCTTTGAAATGCACCCTGTGGTACCCAAATGTGTGGTGCTGAGCATACTTTGGTGAGGTTTGTTATGAAAGCTATCTTTGATCTCAAAGATCTCCTGGCTTCTAGTTCCAAAGTTGAAATTCCCCTTTCAAAGGAATGCCTTTAACAAGGCTCCTGTACTGCATAAATATTATAAAGAATAATTCAATATAAATTTCACTAGGGGCTCCCTGCATTTTGGACACAGACACAAGCACCAGAGATGCAAAAGTTAGCACTGTGCAATGCACTAAAGAAGAAAAACGATGGCATGCACAAAAGTCTACCTCCAGCATTCCAGTGAAGTTAATAGGTTACCTGTGTAGTAGACTAGCTCATCCCAGCCTGGTTTATGCCATGCAGCATTCCTTATATCTTCTCTGGTTTGGAGATCTTTGTAAGCTGGTGAGGGAAAACAACAAGCACAAAGCTTAGAAGTAACTCTTTTTCTGTCTACACATGAATAGCTCCCTTAAAAGTATTCTAGTGCATAAGTAGGAGGCTGCAAACACTGGGAAGGAATAAAGCCAGAAGTTCTTCTCCACAAAAACGAAGAGCTCCCAAAGTCACACAAACAGAAGGAACTGGGGAAAGGAGGGAATGCCTTAGACACAGGTAAGACAGATAAAGCTAGAGCTTACACGAGTGCTGTCAGATTTCTAATGCTGGAATATAATACTCTGAATTGTTGATTCAGATATTGTGAAGATAATACTGTGTATTTCCTAAACTAAATATTAGATGATGAGTTTCTTCAAGTTCAAACAATGGTAGAAGCAGGTAAAGCATTTGTGGAGACTGACATACAGAGAAAGCCAAAACACCTTGATGTAGTAATGTAAATAAACGCTTGACTTTCCTTTTTGTAGGTGTGGTATATGTGATGCTTGAAACTAAACTGTAAAAACCTGACTTCAGCATGAACGGGGATGGAGAAGAGATGGCAGGATATTGCTTGTCATGCTTATGTTATTGAAAGCAAACAAGTAAGTCCCTAATAAGAAAGGGCCATGAGAAACTGTGGATGGAAAGACAATGAAACACGAAATGTTCGCTTCTGCTTGCTTGTTTGAAGAATAAAGTTACCTACACAAAACCATCAGCACTGTCAATGCAAAACAAAAAAATCCCAACAACCTTTAAAGATACTCCTTTGCCTTTTGTAAAAACCTTGTCTTCTGGGCAAAGGCAACAGTCTGCTGGGGGCTGATTCAGTGAGATAAAAGCAGAGAACACAGATTTACCCCAGAGGTGATGAACCATATACAGCTGTCCAATTTGTGAGAAAAAGCCTCCAACTGCTTCATTATTATCCTGTCGGAAACGAATTGCACGAGCCCTAGAGAAGAGCAAAGCAGCCATTAAAACCAGCAGATCTGGGTAGGAAATAGGCGACAGCCAAAAGGAAAACAGCATTGAAAAGCACGTGAGGTGTTAAACAGCATCTGCAGTATCCACAATTAAAAATAAGAAAAACCTCTGCAATACACTGCTCCTCAGCACTAAGTATTTAAAGTATACCTAAGTATCTTGTTACAATGAGTGAAAATTGCAGGCCCATGGTTTTACTAGACTGTGCATTAGTCATTCTTCAAGGTTAGATTCAGTATGAAGATAACTGCTGGGCCAGCAGAAAGTGGCATGTCATTGTTATAGCAGGTTCTTCTAGAACAAAATCCTTGAGTTTCAGTCATATCACCCTCATTTACCACAGACTTTGGGGAAGTGAAATACAACTCTTTAATTCACACAGACCTTTGAATGCAGCTGTCCTATGCAACACTCCACGATTTGTTGTGTAAGTAAGATCAATACTTAAGTATTAATCTGCTGCAACTTCTGAAACAGACTGGCTACTACTATAGACATTAATTGCATCAATTACAATGACACGTCTGAAAATCCAAGTCCTCACCTTTGTCAAACTACTTGAAAATACTTCAAATGGTGTCTCTATCAACCATTAGAATTGCAAGGACAGTGAATGCAAACTGAACAAAACTTACATTGGTTTTCAGTAAGACAAAATCAGCAGCATATACTCAACAGAAGGCTGTCTCAAATGATTTTAACCTAGATATTAAAATGGAAATGTGCTGCCCATCAGTTTTTCAAGAAGCAACTTGACTTTTAAAGATTAAAAGAGCAAAGATTTAGCCCATTCAAACCAAAAGTATGTCAGCTTCTTGTGGTTTGTGAAAGATCAACACTGTCTTAAGGAGTTAACTGCAACCTTCACTATGCTTTTTGATGAAAATAAATGGTTTCTGCTATGTTACAGCAAACTAAAAGGGTTATATGAAGGAAAGCTAAACTATAAAGCCCTTAGTGTTGTTTGCACACAGAATTCCCCTTTCTTTCCTTGAAGGATAAATTAAGGGTCAAAGAACTGTCCTACAAGTTGCTTAAGTACAGAAGCAGGCCATTAACTGGGTGACTGAAATGCACTGGTACCATCCTGCCACCTCCACTTCATGATTTTTTAACATAAGGCTCCCAAATAGGAGAAAACAAGCGCTAAAGTGACACTTACCAGTAATTTCCCCACTCAATCATTGTTCCAGGCTACAAAAACCAAAACAAACTGTTAAACTGTAGTTGAAAGAAAGTTAGAATACTTGGACAGTTTTCACAACATTTACATATGGAAAACACTATGTATTAACAAAATCACTTTGAGTGATAAACATAGTATAATCATCTGTAATTATTCTGTTTACTTACTGTATTACTTCCTTCTGCCTGAAGTTTCCTTCAAATGAAAACACAGGGGTTTCAGCCCTGCAGATATTAGTATCTTGTTGGAGCCTGCCTTCATTTTGGACCCCCCACTTTGAGACCAACTCAGACACCAGCTTTGATAAGAACCACATTTCTAAGATGAGGTCTGTATTCCATCTATATTGTATAAACATGCTTTGAACCTTTTGCAATAGCATAGAGCTTAAAAAAGAAACAGAAAACAATTAAACTTACTCTAAGTTGATAGGATCTCAGTTCATAAATATTAGGCCCCGCTCTGGGAACAGGTTCATTCCAGAAACTAAACTCCAACAACAACTGGTTCTTGCGGGACAGGAGCATGTTACCTCTTTCTTTGCGGAACTCTGTGAATTCCTAAAAACCAATGGGATCACTGTCAACGTGTGTGTTCTGTTTCAACAACAAAAAGCAGTCTACCATGTGGTGGCATAGGGGTTTTTAATGCTGTCGTGGGATTCTGGGACATGGAAATCCTTTAAATTGCAAAGGCATCTAAATTCCCCTGGCATATTTGAAGATTTCAACTGGTATGTTTCCATAGCACTAGGTGAACTTGTTTCAGAAAGTATTCAGGCATTAAACCTCAGTATTCCTAAATATGAGAACAGACCCTTTTCCAAAGAGGTTTCTTTCAGGAAGGGATGAGATACTGAAGCAAACGCAGGTACCCAAATGTGCAGCTTCTTGCTTTAACTATTATTTGTTCTCTTCTGAGTAAAATAACCAACTTTAACAAAATGAACACATTTTACCTTATTTTGACGGAGTTTATTCATGACCTCATTGAGAGCTGGATACCCTCCCTCATATCTCCACAGATGAACTGAAACAGACAAAAGGAAGCTTTTTCCGGGATGTCACAGACCTGTGCTAAATGTTACGGAATGTCACAGTATAAAATGCTGTTCATACTACAGAATTATACAAAACCCAGAAATCAGGTAACATGTTTCAAAGTAAATGGCATTAAAGAAAGCACTACACATGCTTTCTTTGTGAATTGGGAGCATTTTAAGAATATTGGAATCATCTGCTTTTGGAAAAAGGTTCTCTTGGCAAATTTTGCCATCTACTCCGAAGATAACAGGGCAATTTCTGAAAGGGCTTTTTGTTGCCATGCTTTGGGATAACTTTATGTGACTGGAGTTTCAAGTATCCTCAATTTCAGAAGATAATTTAAGTTCAGAAATGTGCTTTATACCAATTTCATCTCAGAGCAATAGAGGGGTAGACTTGTTAATTCAGTAAGCACAAAAAGCAATACACTTTCTGTAGGACACGAAAAATGATGCAAATGATGGTTTTGCAGTAAACATTACATTAAAAAAGGCAGAAGGTATCTGAACATGCCAGAATTGTTACATTTGCTAGGATCTTCCCCATAAAAACATATTGAGAACACATATCCACATTTATGTTTTTTTCAAAGCATTCTCTCTTTAATAAATCATAATAGATGTCTTTAATAAATTATAACAAGATGTATTTACAAGCACTTAATATAGCAAGGCAACAATATTTCACCTCAAAGAGTCACAAAAGCTGTTTTCTCTCCTCTAAAGCAGTCCTGTGCCTGTTCTCTCCAGGAGAGCAAACTGGAGACTAATGTAAGGCACTTCACTATGATAGCAGATTCATGCAGTGCGTCTGCTTCTGCTGTCTCATCCCCAGGGCAAATTTGATTTATCCACCTAATACTAACATAGCCTGGGCACAAATACTGAACAAATCAAAACCCAATACTCTGCTTCATTACACCGCTAGAACTGCTGCAATAACATTTTCAAGGCAAGCTATGGATGCAATTACAGATACAGTCAGTGTTAATATGTTACAGAAGCAACAGATGAGACTTGGCTAAAATATTCTCATTTCAACTGTCTTCATTCCCCAATTTCCCCTCAACTTTTAGCCTTGTTTCTCAGACATTGGTTGGTTTATCTACTGCTACTTCTTTGCATTTGTTCAGTGCCAATATTGCAATATGCTGTGAATGCAGGACGAATTCATGTGTACATGAGTGTAGTTTTAATAACGAAGCAATTACATCGATATTAGCATAGCTCTAACAATGGAGCTACATAACAAACTAGGTAACAAATATCAGTATACCACTCCGTGGTTTCCCATTCCTTCCATTTCCAAGAGCCTAGGGAGTTTTTCAGGTTTTCTCTTTACACTAGACTCTTTGTATTTACCTCTGTAGCAGCTCTTCAGTCATTAATAGTTCCAACATACTTTCAGTCTGCACACTTAGGCAGTATCCTTCTATGAGCATGAACAGAAATATTCTTACTTTCCACCAGTAAAGGCCTAGCTTATTGTTGAATCTACAATGCAATCATTTCTTTTTCAGATGACATGAATGATTTGTACTTTGGTATCATACAGCAATTACAGTATGAAAGTCAGAGTAAAGCTTTTCATGCTGGCCAAACTCTGTCCTTGTAAGCCTTTGCCTTTACCCTAAATATTCAGGAACATGATCTGTGCCCACAACATATTAGAGGACCACATTTCACAAGCATTCCCCAGATCTGTTAATCTACCACCTGGAAAACATGAAAGTGTATTAACGATAGAACAAATTTTAGGAATTAATGCTTTACTGTCAAACTCAACAAGACAAAAAGCAAGCACTGTAAATGTTATGACTATTGATAAGTGATGCACACACACCCTTGCTGTATACATTGCTAAAGGTTTACTGTCAACAGAGATGATTTAAAGAGAAGAAACCTGCCAAGCACACGTTTCACTTGTATGGTTTTACATTCTGTTGTACTTCTATCTCCTACCAGCCTGATCTTGCTCTCCGTACCACGTGTTCCAAGTCCCCACCAGTGCACATGGGTAGTGTTTTTCTTCATGAATCTTTGGCAGCACCTCTTGACTTGAAAACAAGGAATACAGACACTATATTGCATTTCCTTCAGGGAGGCTACAGTTGATATGTATAACAAATCACCACATGTTTATCATTATGGTATGAAAATTCATAAGCTCTACTTTTCAGAAGAGAAAGCTGAAATACAAAGATCTGCTACACAGGGGAAAGACAGCTACAACACTATGGAAAATTAAGGGAAATGTTACCATTTCTTAAGACTGTATGACACATACACAACATAGTAGAATTCTTTCGATGCAATACATTATGTCTGTCACCTAAAAGGTTATCCAACATTAGGAAAATAAATATCAGGATGTCTCAGTTACAGAAAACACAGATTAACTACATGGGTGATATGCTTTGGGAAAAGCTTTCCTTTATCAAGGGAGGCAGAACACACAACAATAGCAAAGGACAGTCTTCTGTATCAGTTACAATGCTATTAACTGTGGAGGTGAATGAATAAAACCAAGTATTTTGACAGATCAAATAACTATTGTACTTCATAGTATACCGCCTTGCTCCTTTCTACCATTTCAGAAAGTGGTTTTCATTTGAGGCAACTCACCCGTTGAAGCATCCGGTGGAACTGCCTTCCAAATACCCCCAACGCAACATTTCTGTTTGACTATTGCCAGTATTCCTAATGGCTTTTTCAAACTTTAAAAGTGACCTACATTAGCTTCAGGAGAAGCTTCACTGATTGCTGACTCACTGAAGACAGCTTTCCTTGCACTGTACTTTGATGAATAAGGCAATTAGCCTGGTTGAACTTCACCTTTTCCTATTTTCCCCTGAATAATTACCCCTCTTACTCAGTTTGGCTCATAGGCAATGAGTCTCTGCACAATATCAAATAAAAGGCTGGCCTTGGGCTGAGAGTATAAGATAGGAGTTTTCCTCTTGATTCTGGCACTGACTTTTTAGACAACCTTGAGCAACTCTCATATCAATTTGTACCTCACCATTTTTCACTACACAGTGTAAATAAGATAGAATGACTCTCCAAGGCTGTTTCACCATCGGTTCATTTTTGCAAAGCATAGTGAGGTCCTAGAAAGGCAGCTTTCAACAGCAATGTTAGATTATTACAATAACCCTAAAATATATTTTATTGCAAATTATAGGAAAAAAACCCACCACATAATACCTTAAAACTTTTTAAAAAAAAGATGCCATCTTTTTCTTTTTTAAAAATAACTGTTCTTCATTTTTCTGGAGGGGTCCTTACTCACAGTCATTCATCCAGCACTCTCATAACTGTCTTCGTTACATTATTTCTTTATTAATACATAATGACCAATCGGTATTCTGATTTGCTATAAAGAAGTAATCTGTTCATCTTTCCTTTAGGGAGAGGAGGGAGGGAAGTTCGGACAGGCTTTGGGTTTTTTATTCCTCTATTCTTTTCTCCTTCCCTGGAATACTTAAATTTGCTCTGGATTAGGATAAATCTAACCACATGTACTTCATCTGATTGCTGTCAGTAACTTCCTTCTTTGCTACTGTCTCTTTCCTTGAAAATAAAAGCCTTTGCTTTCACTCATTATTTAGGTAGCTCATGAGATAACACAGAGAAATGGTTCCATCTTGTGTAACTGGACATGTTTATATTAAGCTTTTAGACAGAAAGCTGGCTGAATGCTAATTTCGTTTCTCTCTGTATTTTGTTTTTAAACAAAAAAGCTAAATATACCTTATGACTGAGTGTTATTCTAGTGGATTTCTATGTTTGTATAGGAAGGAAAAGAGTTTTGGGTTATCTAGCCAAAGGCTAGTACAGCCAACCAGTAACAGAGTAAAGGACATAAACTAGGAGTTGTGAACTCCTTCCCCACCCTCCAGCCCAGATGGTGTTCTCACTGATATAGCACACTTAAAAACATTGGTTGCAGTAGGGTATCATTATGGTAAGAATGTTTTGTTTAACTGACAAGATGATCCCTGTCAGTGAGACAGCACTGCTGTTTAGAAACATGAGGCTCACTGCATTTCCAAATCTAAACACACAGCTCTTGAACAGGCAGTTGTGCTGGCTCCAGAGCAGTGATTATAAAGGCAGAACAGGACCAAGATTTCTGCGCTTTCATCCTTGAATAGTGAATTTAAAATTTTACTAAAATAAAGCTGTAGCTTTCTGGAAAAGCCATTAACTACTGCTCCCTTTGAAGATATGACCCCAATACCAAGATCCTATTCAAGGATTTGCATAGCTCTTTAGGAGCAGATCTCAGCAGCACTACTTTTATAAAAGGACATAGATGAGCTGAGAAAAAGTCAGCCCCATGGTTTTTAAAATCTCCTCAAAGTTATACTTCAGTTTCATACTAGCATGTAGTTTTAGTTACCACTGACCTCTCCCTTTCCTTCCTGTATGCAGACAACCACTCTGAACACATTCCTACATGGCAGCTGGAGTGGGACATCCTAACATATCAGGATCTACCTGCATGGACCAGCAACTGTAAGACAACTAAGGGAAGGGGCAGAGCTGTTCCAACAAATGCCACCAGTGTGCTCACAACAGGCATCATCCTAAATTGCAGCTTAGAAAATGATACCTCCAAGAGGGAAGGCAGGGGGTGAAATGAGTAAAGTATCTATTGCCATTTCTCGCCAAGAAAAATATGATCTATTTAACCCCACACCCTGAAAGTAAAAGCAGAATTCTTCCACCTCCCCTCTAAATAATTATATTTGCCAATACAGTTTATGATCAAATCAACGTGTCTAAACCATGAAAACATAACACACACACTTACCAAAGCTTGTTGTAGGCGTCTAGATATTCTGGTTTTACATTGTGAACTGAAACAACAACATTACGTGAGGAATGCAGGAACAGAATGAAGAAATGGGAATGGGAAATACAAAGGTATCACTCACTCTGTAGTTTATACAGACTGCTGGTCTCTCTTTTGGCTAGAAGGTTGGAGTGAGCATCTTTCCTTGGATCGACTTTGCGAACAAATAGCGACTTTAACCAACTGTCTTCACGAGGTCTGCTAGCTGAAGATGCCAGCCCCCTACATGTTAACAAGTACATGAGACTGTCACTGAAAATGCCCACAATCAAGTTTAATGCAAACAGGATCATAACACACAGTTACATACATCTGTTACTAAAACTTGCCATGGAGCCACTTCCTATAAAGGTAAGGGCAGCTCTTTCCCTGCTGAGATTCACCCTCTTTCACACCATTTTAGTAGAGGAAGAGCCAAACAGTTAACCATCCACCATCCACAATTATTCTCTGTGTGCGCAGCAGGGAATGGGTGGATGGCTGCTTTTGCTGCCTATTCATCTTCTTTTTAATCCCATGTCTTTACTCAAGAAGGCTGGGTCTGCTCTGATGTACACAGACAAAAGTGAAAAAGAGCAAGAAGACAGTGTGCATAAGGGAGAATGCGTACAGTGTAAATAGGAAAGTAACTGCCATATGTTCCTTAAACATAGCTCCAAAAATGAAGAGTTGAATAGCACATCTTTCAAGACAAAAAATCTAATGCAAGTTTAATTTGGGAAAAATTACAAGTGGCAGGAAACAGCCTGCAAATATTCCAATTCCAAATCTTGGCAAGTGTATGTACTATGTAGGGGTACACATCCCATTCTTTGTGCAACATCCACAATTTCCCATCCTTTGAAGCAAAATTTCACTCTTTTTCTATGTACACTTTATGCAGTTTCTATTCACCTCCAAAATAGCACCACTTTTCTTCACACCACAGTACACAAAACATTACCATTAACTGTGCTTTTTCTAAATAATGTGTTAACGGAATTACGCTTTTTTCCAGCTGACAGAAAAACCCTCATTCACCAAAACCTGTGTGCAGGAGGACAAGAAAGCTGATGTATTCAACTGCTTCTCTACAATGTATGACAGGGGACCCCAAGCTCAAATGTCTTCTCTGCTTTTCATAAGAAGCACCTCCTTCAATTTGCCTCTTTTGGATATGGGGTTTCTCCTGAAATACTGAAATATTTCTCTGACATACTAAAACCGTAGCACCACAGCTGGAAATTTAAACCTCTTCCCACCTCACTGTTTCACTGTTAATTACTAATAGCTCCAGAAGGTAGCTATCAATTCAATCTTCAGCTGTAAAACTGTCTTCCAGATAGCAAAAGCTTGTGACAATCATTTGAGGGGGGTGTAAAATATAGGGAAAGAAAATCTCAACTTCCTTTAGGAAAAAAACCTTCATGAACCTGCTTGTCTGTATTACATAGGAGTAGCTCACAAGAGCCCTGTTTTTCAACAATCAACCTTTTAGTCTCAATGCCTGAAAAGAACATGAAGAACTGGTTCACCCTGTGGGTGCAGGATGGAGGAAACAAGCTATTTCATAGCAGAGAAACCGTAACAGTCAGAACAACTGCAGCTGAGCTGACCTTCAATGCTAAGAAATAATGGGTAGATACCTTATTGGTGCACTTATTGAAAATGGTGACTTGTTTGGCCCTAGGCAAACACACAAACATGTTACCGTGCTGAAAGCTGAGCAGCTATTCCCTAGTACAAGCATTTAAAAGGGCATTCCATGATAAGGCTGTTGCCTGCAGTAGTGTTGTCACAGGTGTCACAGGAACACAAGCTGTCCCAGATGATGGGGGGCAAACCCTACCCAATAAATCCAATCTTCCTTACAGTAAGCATTAGTGCTCACTGGACAGCAAACAGGGCTCTCAGAGACAGAACTCAATCCCAGTCCTGCAGTGTTTGGTTTTTTCCAACTCAGATCTGTAAATGATCACCATTTCCTCCCCTTGATTAAATAGAATTAGCAGACTAAGATTTAGAATGCTCTTCTACGAGGATTATTGTTTGCAGCAACCTCTGAGGATGAAAGAGCCAAATAATCATGATGCTTTCTTTTGTGAACCACCTTCAGCAGCAGCAAGAATAAGCTGGACTTATGGGGATAATATGGAAACTGGGAGAGTCTCATGTCTTGGATGTCCAACTGAACCTAAATCTAGAGGTATATTTAATTTTCAATACTATGAAGTAATACTTTACATTTATATAAAATCTTTCACCTAGCAACTGTAAAGTTCCTGATGAACAAGGACTAACAAATCATGACTACCCACCTAAATATACACTTTATTTACAATAAAGAATGGTATTTATAGATATATAAATTTATTCAGTTTATTATATTTATGAAATATTCACTGCATCCAACCTGAGATGCTAGGGCTCTATTTTTAATGCATATCCCTAGAGAAGTCCTACACTACCAGCCTCCTTCTAGACACCCACAAATCAAGAAGTCCTGCACTGACTGCTGATTCATTTGTGTGGGCAGCATGTACCCAAGATTAGCAACTGGACTCCTAGTTGTAAGCATCAACCACAGATGAGTTCAAAACTAATCCATCATCCAAAAGATCTACTTTTAGTCAACATATTATGCCCCACAATATTATAATACCTGTACCAAATAAACAGATATTAGAATCAAATTGTTTTCCAAAACCCAAAAACCACTATTGAAAATGTGAATATACACACAGAATGCATGTAGAGACTCTATATGGAATTACCATCACACTTCACAGTTGTTTTACTTTCTGGGAACAATACTGATTAAAGGCACTGCTTGACTTGCTAACATGTTCTTACCCTACAAATGTCAACTATGGGCTTAGCTTTTTTGCTACAAAGATCTGGGGCTGTGAACACAAAAGGGTAATGCTGAATAACTTGCTTAGATTAAAAACAACGGTGAAAACACTTCTATCCCCCTTAGCTTCTGCTTTAGCACAAACTGGGTGGGAGGTATCTGGAGAATTACTTAGATTTTGTAATAACCCATGTCTGCCTGGAAGAGAAAACAACTTGTCTGTAATTGGCAGGTTTTGATCTGTGGTCTACACAATGTTTATTTGAAACTAAGACATGCATGTAACACCTCACCACATACACACTCCACAATTCTCCCCGTTCTTGTTATAAACAGCTGCTTGCAGTGATGCCTTTAGCCTTGCACAGGGGCTGCTGCCCATACTGAGGTTTGAGACAGCAGGGAGGGAGAATGCATGTAGATCCATCCCAGCTTTGGCGCTTCTGCCTCTGGTGCCCAGGGAGCATGTGTGTCTGCATCCTACACCCAACACGTGTGCACATCTGTGCCCTGAGAGCTCTGTGTGTACCCCTGCCACCCAGGAGGTGCGCATGTGTCTGACCCTGCACACAGCAGGCACGTGGGCATGCAAATATCTGCACCCCAAACATGATGATGTGTCTGCGTGTGTGCCCTGGCACCTGCGGGGTGTATGCACCTGCACACACAGCCCAGCTCCTAAGGGCAGTATGAACACACGTTCCCTCACACCCAAGGGGTACACACACACATGCAGAAGTCCTTGTGTAGCTGTGGTCAAGGCAAGATTCTGGTGCCATGCACCCTGACACTGGGGGAAACATGACTGTTGGGCAGGGGTGCAGCCTGGCACCATGTGCAGCAGCTGTGCATGCCAGCACCGAGGGGTTTTGTTGTTGAGTGTGGCCATGCACCCCAACACCAGAGGACATGAGATGCAGGGTGCCCACGCACCCTGTTACTTTCTGGAGCTGGGATGCAGAGTAGGTGCACACCCTGACCCTGGAGGGATGTCTGGGTGCAGAGCATCCCTACACCGGAGCAACAGGAACACATGTGGGCAGGGTGCTACGGCCCCCGACACCCGGCCATACGCGGCCGCAGGGTGCACCCCATCCCTTGCAGGGGCGCGGTGCCGGTGCAGCCAGAACGGGGGGCACGGGTGGAGTGGGGCGGGACAGGGGCGGACTCGGGAGGAGAAGGGGCTGGCCCTGGGGCCCATGACCTTGAAGGACACCCCGAGCGGACCGCACTCCCCGCCCCACGGGAGGGCCGCGGGCCCGGCCCGTCAGCTGCCCTGGCGAGCGGGGCGCCATTTCCAGTCAGGAAAGGGGGTGGGGGGTGGGGGGAAGCCTACGCGGCGGGGCGAGGGGAGGCGCGGGCGGTGTCAGCTCCGTCTCCATCCTCCCTCGGCGGCCCGCTCCCGCCCGCCTCACCCCCTCAGGCTCACCTGAGGGCCAGGCCGCCGCTGGGCGGGAGGCACGGCACGGCGCTGGCTCCCGCCAGGCTCCGCCGCAGCAGCACTCTCGCCGCCATCTTGCTCCGGCCGCCTCCCTCCTGCGCCGGGGTGGGGGGGGTGGTTTGGGGGTCTGGGCGCTGCAGCGCAGCCGCCGGACGCGAGGGGCGCACCACCCGCCTGCGCGCATGCGCGGGCCGCCCCAGCGCAGGACCCCGCGTTGGGGTGAGCGGAGGGCGGCGTTTGGATGCGTCCCGATAAAACGGGTTTAGAACCATATGGAAACGCTTCCATATGAGTTAGATTCATATGACGCACCAAACGCGTCTTTCACCCGGGTGCGGCTGAAGTGTTGTCCTTGCCCTGTGCTCAGCCACAGCCGTGTTTCACCTGGTTAAATTGGTGGCGCATAAATTGGTACTAGCATCAAACCTTTAAATAGCTTTAAACACAAACTTGTAATTAGGCTAATAAAGGTCAGTTCTAAAAGTAACTAGCCAATAAACACCGAAAAGTTAATGAGCAAACCTTGCCTTCCTGCAGAGCACCCACATCAATCACATCACTGTTTCCATTATCAGCACTCAGAGGCACCTGTGATGTCCTTTAACATCAGTGACATACAATGCTTGTGGTGACTTTAAAAGCCAGTTTAACCGACAGTTGCCATCATTCTTTTAAAAAACAAGTTAAGGCTAAGTACATTTAACCACACGTTGAGCTCCAGAGCAGCCCTCCAAGAGCCCACCTGTAAAGTGGAAACCACATGCAACCTTCTGTGATTGAGCAATCTTCAAACAAAAGAGTAGTATTTCAACAGCTAATGAAGAAAAATCACAGGAGATACAGGGAAAGATTTACTTCCCCAACTATATGTAAATGTAACTCATAAACTAAACAGGAAACTATTTCTTACAAGCATTATACATCTAGCTATTAGAACAGTCACATCCCAAGTTCTGAGGGTTTTAAGTGCCTTTACTGCCTGCTCAGATACAACTTCAGTGTATTTCCCACAGCCCAGGGCTGCCCTCCAGCCTGGCTCACATTTCTCTCAATCTCTGCTAGGGATGGAGTTTCACATTTTACATTCGCTGGAGCTGAAGTCAGAGCCCAGATTTCCTTCCACTTCCACAAGCACCTTAATCAGCCAGCTACAGTTACCGAGTCATTTGCATCAACCTAAACCACTTCAACATACATACCAACAAGAATAACCTACAGCCATATGTTTAAGACACTTCTTCAAAGTCAGAGACCATGTTCACATTATTGATTTACTTAATTTGAAGTGTCTTGTCATCCTGGGACAGGATGTGAGGACTAGCATTCAAAGAGTGGGACTTTCTGGTTTGAAGCACTGAAGGAAATGCAAGTTTTTGGCCCAGATAATCTGCTGAGTTCAACTGGACTTTGGTAGCAGACTGCAGGCAGCTGAAACTGATTTCATACAGGTGAAAGAAACTGAAGGGCAAATAATAAAAGAGAACACAATTACCAGCATAATATGGCTCAGTTTCTTAAAGAAAGATTATTTTAGGTCAGAGGAAGTCTGTTCAGATAAACCTTGTTTAGCTTCTGATCTTGAACAAAGACCAATTCCACAGCCAGATGCTTCAAAAAGGCTTTCTCATAGCTTTGATATACCACTCTCCCCTCCATAGAGGGACATGGAATGCTGTCCCCACAGTGCTGCATTTTGAGGCAGATGCCCCTTTAGATCTGAACAAAGAGCTGGCAACACAAAGCTGCTGGAACAGACACACACTCTTGGTTTGCTTTAGGACCTGGAAGACGGGACACAAGACTCCCTGAACTGTAGCAGGATAAAGTTATCTTTAATCATTAACTGCTAAGGCCTTCTAGTTTTATGTTAAAGTATGCAACAAATCAGCACCTGTACCTCTCCCAAAATGTGTTGTTTCAATTAGCTTTTCTGGCAAGACTAAATCTAACCATCTTTACGTCTGCTTTTTCGGCTTTGTATTCCCATCAGCTTCTCTTTCCTGATGGCAGCTCAAAGAGACCAATCTCTTGCAGAACTAAATACTTGCTTTGGGCAGGTTACAAAGGTAAGCATGCTAAGCTATTCAAAGTTTTTATTCTCACCTTACTGCCATTATAAAGGCAAATGACAGTGATCCTGAGAGTCAGAGATTTTGGAATGCAGAAGATACTGCTACGTGGTATGAGCAACTGTAAGAGGAAATGAGGACACATGCAGGTAGCTTGTTTTATAATTCTACACTTCCTTTTAAAAGGTTTAATAGCATTATCTTAAGTAATCCCAGAAACCACAAAAAACTGTCTGAAATACAGATCAAATAGTATAACCCTCCCACCAAACCTAAACATTATACAGTTATATTCTTGTCTTTCTCCATACAGAAGAGTCATTCCAGGTGAGCAGTTGGCTTTTAGACCTGTCAAGGCTTGGGGAAAAACTACATGCAACAAAATGAACTGTTAACACTAAACTCATGTTTTCTCTTATTTTAATTTAAAGATTTGAGGTGCCTATCAATCTGTCTAAGATTGATATCTCTTGTTATAAGCAACTATGTTTACTATTTATTTGGGCTACAGATCTCACTGAAACATGTAACATACAACAGCAGGGCTCTCGGTTTAAATACTTCTCCCCTATTTGTCTGTTGAGCAAACTTTAAGTTCCTGAAGTTTTTCACTGAGATATGTAGTATCTGCCTCTGTCAGATTTTCTGAATCTGACAGATTTTCAAGGAATCTCGTTCCTGCACAGGGTTTCCCTGTTATTGGATCTATGACTTTTCCAACCTTGAAAACAATTTCAGCCAGTTCATGTTTCACGTGTTTGCTCCTTCGCTCAGGCAAAGCCTTCAGAAGAACAATGTCTCCAACAACACACTGCTGCAACGGATCATGGGCAAAATAGGTTTTTCGTTTGTTAAAGAACTGTAGAAGGAAAAAAAGAAACAGTGGCATTAGATTTCAAAATTAAGCAATTGGCAAATATATAGTTAATATAAAACAAACTATATTTCACTAAGGAGTAAAGCTTTATATAGTTTTTAAAATTAGATGCTCTCTTGTTCTGCTGTGTTAACTCTTCCTCTCCTAAGGACGCTTCACATCAGCACTGCTTCAGCAAGACAGTTGCCTTGGCTCTTCCAAGCTGAATGATTTCCCTGTGCAGTCCACAATTCAAGAAGTAATGTTAATTTTTATTCATCCTACTATGTTTAAAGTTCACCAGTCCTGAAATCAGTATTCTGATGTTTGTCATTTGAGTTTTTTTGTTCAGTTAGCTTTCTTTCATATAAAAATTCAGTATTTATTCTTACTGGAGTGGCAGAATTCAGAACCTTTCTTTTAAGAAAGAAATTAACAGGTTCTTCTGCTGCATAAAGTAGCAGGCTGATTATCTAATCCTGACTCTACCCTTAACCTTCTGGTCAGCAAAGGCAACTTATTCCACCTACATGTACCAAGGTTTCTGTATCTAAAAATGGAGAAAATAATAATTTTAACCTCCCTGTTTGAAATGCATTAACAAGAAGTGATAAACACAAAGCTGATATAACACATCACAGTATAGATTCAAATAGTAGCTATGCCTAGGATTATGCATACAAGGAAAACTGCTACAAAATTCACTGTAAAAGTGACTAATGTCAACTTTCCAAATCAAAGCATTCTCCAATATGAAAAATTAAATCAAAGTGTGAAACAACAAAAACTTACCTTCTCAACTGAGATCAAATGAAGTGCATTAACAAAGCACTTCAAATAAATACATTTAGCAGTAATTTGTAAGGAAGTGCCCTCACAACACACTGCTTGTCACCGTTTGCAGTCATCCCCACAACTGACAATCATTAGGCATGTTCCTTAAGGAGTTTGCCTTGTAAAGAGCTATCAAAAATCCACATCAAAATCAATGAAACATTCCTCCAGACAGAACAAATATTAACATGCAAGACAAGTTGTTAACCATCTTTTACCTTTAGGAAGTACGGATCTAGCACAAGCCTTGTCACTCTCACTTTGGCAGTTTTCTGCATTTTAGTTCCTATTACTCTCCCTACTATCCATTTTGCATGGACAGCTCCACGTGGTACAGACATTGTTTAGGTATGGTCATCCAGCGCCTGGCAACAAGCAAGCAGACGTGTTATTTTAACCAAAATCCTCCCCAAAATCAGTTTCTGATCAATATCAAAATTATGATTTCCATTTCAGACTAACAGCTTAATTAGGTCATTTTGTTGGAAAACCAGGATAGATACATGCAGCTCAAAACTTCATATATTGCACTACCTCTGCCTTTACAGTATAAGAAGAGATATCAATATGTTTCCATTACCAGGGAAAATTACTTCAGGATGACAGTAAAAATGGATGTAACATAAAGATGGATCTTATCCCACAGATTCCACAGAACTCCTTCGGAATGTGCCAATTGCCACATGCACAATACAGAAATGTGTAGCTGGGGAAGCTAGGAATTTAACTCTCACTCCAGCAGCTGTTTTTGCTGGAGACCTATGTATCAGGTCTGGGTATAACCAAAGTTAACCCAAACAGGGAACACTCTGCAACTCTGGTCCAGCAAGCAATTTGCTCCTGTGTGTCTCACTATTATCTGAGCTGATGAAACCTAAGGAAGTTAATAAGCTTCTCAAGGCATAAATGACATATCAAAGAGTTGCCTGACCTACAGTAAGTGTAACCACTTTTGAGCTAGTTCACTCCTCTAAGTAATTACACTCCATTACCTTATTTGATTTAATTAGGGTGAGCTTTCTATATCACTTTTGCAAGAGTCATGGGCAAAATAGATTGCTAAACATTATAAGACTAGAACCAATATTAAAACTGACAGAGACTAATGACCCACCCAGCTGTGTCCTGTTAAACACAACTGACCTGTTCAATCTCCTTCTATCCAATTTCTAAGATTATATGACATTTCCTTTGATGTCACAACACATCAAAAGCAAAGTTTAGGGACACAAAAACACTCGCATAGAATGAAATGCTACAAGCAGCAACGCTCAGGGTAACTTTTATCATCCTTGACTCAGTTGTGTGACTCACAGGGCTGGAGCAGGGAGTGAAAGGCCCTCCTGTACAACAGGGTTAAGCACCCCCAGTCACAGTGGCCAGGCCGGGGAGAGGCAAAGCCCTATACAACACCCTCAGAACACAAGGGAGCTGCCGGGCCGCCAAGAGACAGACAACATCTCCACAGCAGAGGGAGTTCGAACAGGTCTGGAGCGTTCCGCCCCCCGGCTCTCCACAGCGCTCCGCACCAGGCCCTGCCTCAGCTACCCCCCGCCATCACGGCTGAGAGACCGGCGCTGTCCCGCGGATGCCGGGCTGTGCCTCAGCACCCTCTAGAGCGCGGCTCCAGCCCGACGACCGCCCCACACCGCGTCACCCCATAGCCCGGCACCACACAACCCCTCACCGCCGCCGCTGCGCCTCAGAGGCCCTACGGAACCGGAGCCGGAAGCGGCAGACCCGGAAGAGCCGCGCGGCAGCGGGGCGGGGCCAGCGGAAGGAAGGGGCGGGGCCTCCTGGGAGCATTTAAAGGCGCAGGCGGCAGCGGGCCTCATCAGTGGAGGGATAGGGACTGAGGTGGCTGTGTGTGAGTGGGGCTGTGTGTGAGTGGGGCTGTGTGTGAGTGGGGCTGTGTGTGAGTGGGGCTGTGTGTGAGTGGGGCTGTGTGTGAGTGGGGCTGTGTGTGAGTGGGGCTGTGTGTGAGTGGGGCTGTGTGTGAGTGGGGCTGTGTGTGAGTGGGGCTGTGTGTGAGTGGGGCTGTGTGTGAGTGGGGCTGTGTGTGAGTGGGGCTGTGTGTGAGTGGGGCTGTGTGTGAGTGGGGCTGTGTGTGAGTGGGGCTGTGTGTGAGTGGGGCTGTGTGTGAGTGGGGCTGTGTGTGAGTGGGGCTGTGTGTGAGTGGGGCTGTGTGTGAGTGGGGCTGTGTGTGAGTGGGGCTGTGTGTGAGTGGGGCTGTGTGTGAGTGGGGCTGTGTGTGAGTGGGGCTGTGTGTGAGTGGGGCTGTGTGATCGATCAGTGGGAGCTTAAAGACGATAGGAACGAGGGCTTTATCATGCCCTAGGCAGAGGGGAACCTGCCTGAGCTTATAGCTAGGGGAGACCGCTGTAGAGGGTGCTGGCTGCGGGCTCTGCTGCCTTAGGCAGCTGCTGCCTGTAGCGAGACTTGCCCTGCACCTGGTCTTTGGGTTCGCACAGCTCAATCCAGCCTGGTTTCTGCTATAAATGACTGATGTGGGTGTACGTTCAGCAGCGGTTGTGCTGCAGGGCCGGACACAGCTTGCAGCAGGACTGGGGGGTGGTGGAAGGAGGAGGAGAGGAGGCTGAGCTGTGTGAGCTGAGGTGCTGTTGTTCACCCTCAGGGTGAAGCTGGTCCCCAGCACAGTCCCTGTGTGGAGGTGCCAACAGGCACCTCAGGAGGCAGGAGATTTGTGCTCCTCCCCCTGCTGTTACATAGATGAGCCAAATCTTGAGGTTTTGCCATGTAAATACAGAATGATTGTAGCCTCTATGAAGGGACAGCTGGCCTGCTGTCCTTGATCATGTGTACCCAATTCAGCGTCTGTATCTAAAAATGGAAGGGGGGAAAAACCCACCAAAAAATCACTAAATAAGGGAACACCCCCCCCACCTTACAAACTAAATAATGGCAAAGAAAAGGTCTTTACTCTGCTGTTGCATTTGAGGTAATGTGCCCTGGCAGCTCATGGGGCTGGTGGTTTCTCTTCCTGTGACTTCAGGCTACGACCATCCCTTCGGGCAAGTACTTCGCCCCTCACTTTTCAGGTTCCTTGGGTGGTACTGTCCCATCAGCACTCACCATAGAAGAGGGCAGGTAGGGAAGCGTGTTTACTTCGCAGGACAGCACTGTGCGGCTTCCTTCCCTTTTTAAGGTGGTTGGGTATGGTGCGACCAGGCTGTTCTTTGTATGGGGGGAGACACTGCTGAAATCCTTTGTTCAGATACGCTCAAAGGAGTTATTTGGAAGCTCATTATCAGTTCTTGCAGATCTCCAAGGCAAGACTCGTGGGTTTCTCTTATTTTAGTGCCTTACTGGGTGAATTGCAGTGGCGAGAAGTTGGGAGGAGTCTTGCTGGCCCAGGCAGGAAATGGTTAAGAGCCTTTCATATCACCTGGGAAAGCAATCCTTTGATTTTTCAGAGGGCGCTAACATGCTGCAGTTCATAGGAAACAAAGGAAAGGGGATCAAGTATAAAAGTTATTCCTGGGTTTTATTTTCAGTGGCAGAACTTGTGAGGGCTGGATACTGATGCCTGCTGGAAAAGATGGACATTTGGATTCAAAAGAACTGATTTTTCCTTATCTGCTTTCCGAAAATGATCTGTGAGGTAAGTTCTGATTCCAGCTGGTGACTTCAGATAACTTCTTTTGTAGATTGGGAACTAAGGAAAAACCTTTATGTCGTTGACCCATTTTAAAGCAGCAAATTCTTTGCTTAAATTGCTACTTGGGCAGGGCAGGGAGCGCAGGCAGAAGTGTGAGTCAACAATGGTAAAAAGCCCACAGAGCTTTCCTGTATTGTCTGCATTCAAATGGCTTGCATTAATTTCTGAGCTTAAGTATCAAAATTCAGGAGCTGGGAGAGTGAGTCAGGGGAATTTGGGATGAAGAGGAGCAGTAAACACCTCAGCGATGACAGGAGACTTCCAAATTGTAGTAGGAGCTGTGTTAATGTACTTTTGCAGTTGAGGCTTCAAGCATCTTCTGTTGGTGCCTCTTAAAACACTTCTCAAACCTTGTTTCTCTAAACCATGCTGCACTCCAAAGGGGTTTTTTGTATTTCTAGCTTGTGTAAGGACTTTGCTAGCAGCTGGTACAGTTGCTGCCCCTGTGCAGTACTGGTCTTTAAGGGCAGACTGCTTTTGGAGGGGGTAACAGAGGGGTTTCACAATTGCTATTAATTCCTAACATGTCTGCAGCTGAGACTAAGGAGGTCTCACCTTAAAAAGTGTGGTTGGCTTTTCTGTTGGTGTGGGAACAGAGTGTGGCTGACCCAAGTGTGATTGGATGGTAATAGCTCACTGTTGTCACTGACAGCAAGTGCCATGTGAAGGGAAATGTTTATACCCTATAGAGAGCCCTGGAAAGCATCCTTGGGAATGTTAAACTGAAAGTAAATAGTACTTTTACTCTTGGGAAGGTTAATTGCAGCTTGCTCACTGGTGTATTTACCTGTCTCTAATGTACTGAATTCTGGTGAATTCATTGAGCTTGGCCTCTGTGTGTGCATGTGCTGATTTATTTTTTTCCTTCTTTGTCATTTTAATACTGGAAGTGGCAGCTGATGTGTGGGTTATTGCCCATATTGATAGAATGCAGCACAGTGATGTAATACCACTGCCCATCTAGTGCTGTGATAGATAAGCATCAGTCCTTGCAAGAGTCGCCTTGCCAGTTCTTCCAGCTATTGCCTGCTGTTCCCAGTTTCCCTTGCACCCCCATGTTTTGCTCAGGCATTAGTTTGTCATCGTCAAGACTGAAGAAGACTGTAATCGAGTCAGAGCTGGTGGATGGCAGCTCTTTCATCTTGATATGAACACCCTAAAAGGCAGAGTCAGGACTGTTTAGCTCCTGCAAATTATATTCCTCAGCACTGCACTTCTGTTCCCCTCATCAAGCAAAGCTTTTATCATCTTTCTGCTGGTTTTCATGAGGTGCAGGAGAAGCTGTGGACGTTCACAGCTTCTGAACTGTTCCCAGATTCTGGCTGGACAGGAATCTTTTTATCATCCCACCCTATTTTGGATTAATGTGTTACTTGGTAAGGTTATGGCACGCTCTGATCTATCGCATTTCACTGCTTCTGGGTCTTGAGCTTAGGTCCCTGAGGCAACTGCAGAAATAAATCACTTGGAGCTCAGTGACAGAAACTCTATCTTGAAAACACGTTGCACATGATTCACAGTTAAGTGTTGTTATTAGCAGGGATCTAGAGGGTAGATTGCTTTTGCACTTTAACAAAAGATTGCATACCCAGATTGTCTTATTCGGCAAGATTCCTCTTACTTGGAATCTTAGGAAGTAACTTAGGAAAAAGTTATTTTCCCAAAAAACTTGACTTTTAAGTGCTTTTGCTTATGTTGACAGTATCTGACGCTCATTTAAGCTATTCAGTGTGAAAACATTTTCTATTTCTTTACCAGTGCTATTGATTAAAATGCAGTTTACATTTCTTGGGAAAATTTGATATTCAAAAATGTCTTTTCACTGTGAGTCAGAATGTACTTTTCCATGGAATAAAAATTCTGGAAAGGAAAAAAAAAAGCTATTGGAAATGTTGAACAAATTATATTGTCATTTCAACCAGGTTATAGAAGAAAAAGGAAGTACTTCAAAGGGAAAGTGAAGGGCTCCAGTATTTTTGTCATATTTTGAGAAAATGAGTACATTCTTTTGCAGTTCAATTTTATCGGTTCAGCATTTTCCATATGAAACTCTTTGAGAATGTTCTGTACTGGCCCTAAACCTAAGTTCCTGTTTAAATCCTGTTTCAAATTACATCTTAATAATGAATTGTGAAGCTTTTTTCTTCTTTGTCATCATCCATTAGTGTTTCTTCTAGAACTCACAGAAGGAGTTGTTTCCAGCGTTGTAGTTTGTAGTTCTCGTGCTTCAACTGCTGTATCCAGTGGTACCATTATTTACAGTAAATCCCTGGTTTTGAGGAAAACTGGTCAGGAAAGACCTTTGGAATGTCACAGGTTAACATGGATTTTTCCTGGTAGCTGTGCTGCAGCTTGCAGATCAGAGATCAAATGACATTACTGGAATAATTACTGCTTTTGGGTGCCTTCACGTGATGCTCTCCTTGTTAATATTACTGTGGCCACATCACACCATTCTACCATGGTAATTTTCTGGGTTTTAAATATTCCTTTTCCCTTAATTGAGAACACTTGAAGTTGGGGAGAGTGCTTTAGGGGCATGTGGTTGCCTGCATCTTGAGGTGGGGAGCAGATACTGTCATACTGTTTGGATAGAAGTTCAGAAAGATAGAAATTCCATCCTACGCTTTCCCAGCATCATCATACTGTTATTAGTGAATTTCCCTCAACCTGTCTGCAACTTAATTAAGCCTATTATTCCTTGTTCTAACCATTGTGGTCAGGAAGAGCAGATGTTACAGTGTTTTATCACGCCTTTCCCTTTGCTCTCTACTAACCACGACTTTCATTTTACCACAGATTATTTTGTAGCCCTTGGACCTCTCCTTTGGATTTTCTCCAGTTCACCCATTATCTTTCCCAAGTGTGTTGCCCCACAGCTGGACAAGACTTCAGCAGAAGCTTTACCACAGCTGACTGGAGGGAGAGGACTCCTCAACTGGTCTCAGTGGTGTCAGGAAGATGGATTTCCACCTGAGCCTTTCTTCCCTGCTCTGAGTTGTCTCCAGTACTTGTTCTGAACTCTACTGCGGATGTCCATATGATTTGGTAACTGACTCATCTGTTCTCTGCCTCAGCTTCCTTACAATTTGAAAAGAAAAACTTCCATATACCTTTTACCTCCTCTTTAGCTACTTCAAATTCCTGGTTGAGGGGCACATACAAGGGTAAGCTGAAAATAATCGGTACATTTGGAATCCAGTTTTGAGATCAGCAGAAGCAAAGAAGGGGACAAGATAATGTATAAAATCCTGACAGGTTCAGACAAATGGAACCTTTCAGTTTAAGCTAGAACTTTATTTTGGAATTCCTTAAGGAGAGACTGGAAGTCTGCCACAGGGTAATAGTCTTACATTGTAGGAAACCAAGAATGCCTCAGCCTCTTCTTGACCTATATAGTTCACAGATATTAACTGGGTTGTGCAAGTCTGAGCTGTTCTTTTTATAAAGTAAAAAGAAGAAAACTTTGCAGGCTGATTTCATGTGCTCAGAAATAAACACCTGAGACCTGCATAGTGCAGATTGTCACTGTCATTTAACCTCAGCTTTTAACATTTGGTTTGAATGGTATCCACAAAACCCTTGTGGCTGTGGAAATAGCACATATCAGTTTTCTTGATGGCATGCAGTCAGTAGCTCTTAGAATATTAGATTTGTGAAGGCATATTCTGTAGGCTTCTGCAAAATTAAATTCATTTCACTAGAAGCCCACTGGGAAAATTAACTTTTGTCACAATGAGTTAGTATGCTCAAGAGAACATGGTAAATTCAGCTTAATGTCACTGCAGTTATTCTTGGCATTTGTATCATGTCGGGGAGTGAAGATCTCATATTGTAAAGAAACTCAGTAGGTTAGTGGCTCAAGGTGCCATAACTAATGGAAAAGGACTGAGTTGGGTTTGGCATCATAAGGTTTTGCTGTGTGATGTAGCACTTTACTGTTTTACAAGTGGAGCTTCCGCTGGTACATGCCACACAGACCTTTGAGAAAGGAAATTGTGCTTAGATACATAAAAGGGATGAGGAATGTCATATTTCTGTTGGCATTATTCAAAAGCCAAGTATTGTATCCATTGCAGAGTCTTGTTGTAAGAGACTGCTGAATTGCATGGATGGGGGTGCTTGCATGGAGCATGAGGACTGGACTGAAGGTTCCCTAGATGTCTTCAGCCGTAATGAGAGGCAAGCCCCTGGATCTTGCAATATGAGGTCTGAATGATGTTCTTTCTAGTACTGTAGGAACCCAGTGTTTGCCAGGGTCTGAGGAAAGGCTGGAATGACATTTTGGAGCAATTTATTTTCAGGTGCAAGCTAAATTTAAAGATCAAACTGAATTTTAAATGCATATTTAGAGGTGACTTTATTCTGCAAGTTTGGATTTGTCCTGCTGTGGAATCTAGCCAAGAAAATGTTACTGGATTTCCAGCCCTAAAGGTAATGCATGTTTGATTTCAGGTGTGGCTGTCCTCATAAACTAAAAAATATGTCCATCCGAGGCCTGAAGAAGAAACAACCAAAGACTTTTAAAGTCAAAGTTGTAACAGTGGATGCTGAAATGGAGTTCAGCTGTGAGGTAAGAGTCCTCAGCAGTATGCCAGAAAGATGGAAACTGACCTTTGTATGAGCAAGACATACATTTGAAATGTTCAGGTTATCAGTTCTGGATGGCCTTAAAACTGATCTGTTATTTTTAGAAGCAATGGATTACTCAGGCTGAGATGCATTCTTTTAAACAGCACTGGTCAGGATTTAAAGCAGTTCCATGAAATTCATTTGACTGTGACACTGCTAAGTTAGCAGTAAGCCCGCTTTCTTCATAAGCGTTCCAGCACATGATGCAGGACTTGTTTGTGTATATACTTTGTGTATATACTTTGAATCATAGAATGGTTTGGGTTGGAAAGGACCTTAAGATCACCCAGTTCCAACCCCCCTGCCATGGACAGGGACACCTCACATTAAACCGTGTCACCCAAGACTCCGTCCAGCGTGGCCTTGAACACTGCCAGGGATGGAGCATTCACAGCATCCTTGAGCAGCTTTGACAGAGAACTCTGGTCAGAGCTGAACCTAAGATGTTGCTTGTAAAGTAAGTTATAAAATGGTACTTTTACACTCAGCTGATATGGGATGTTCTCTTCAAATTTCCCATTTGTAAACTCCAGTTTATTTAACTACTATGGCTGTTTTGTATCTCTGGGCAGAAGGCAAAAATGATCAAATGAAAAAGCTAGCTTTTCTTCTGGTAGTTATGGCACTCTAGTAAATTGGATAGACAAACCATGACTGCAGGAAAATACGGAAGAAAATAAATGCAGCAAGTGAGGAATTGCTAAATGAATTGGGCTGCGCTGTTGAGGAGACAGAACTGTGCCTGATTAATTCCTAATCATCCAGCAAAAGCAAGAAGACACACAGTTACTGGGAGAAGAGGATTTTGAAAACTGAGGTCCAATGGGACTGGCAATTCTAGTAAGACACTTGACTGTCTTGTGGGGCATTTAGTATTTTCATTTACTATGTCCCTCAGAGACAGAACAGATTACTCACAAGCAGCTCACTGATGTGACCTACAGCTCTCCCTGCAAGTATTCTAGATCAGTGAAAATAAAGGGTTTGGAAAACTTGATTTAGAGATCAAAGTTCTTGTTAACAAATCCAGCTTAATGTATTCCTTCCTTTGCTATCTCTCCCTTCTCCCCAAGTATTGTTCTTCTGGGATGATTTTCTGCTTTCCATCCAGATATTACCTAAAAATTGTCCTGTCCCGTTCCCCCCCCCCCCCAAGTTTTCATGGTGGACCAAAGCAAATAGACAAAATCATCTTTTTAACATGTAGCCAAATAGAAGAAACAGATGTGCAGCCTCCTCAGTGCAAAAATGAGGCCTCATCCATGTGTGAATTCTGGAGCCTTTAAGCAAAGTTTGCTGTGGGTGGAGCCTGGCTACTAAATTACTCTAGAAGAGAGACTTCTGTTCATTTAAATCAGAGTAGCATAAAGGCTTGGCTTGGTGCCACAGAAATAACTAAGGTATGTGAAAGGTGGATTTTCTTTCACTGTTTGGCATTTCTTCCCTGTGCCCTGACACTCCTTTGATTTCCCCTGGCCCCCTCTCAGTCTCTCCAATTTGTATAAACTATTGAATGAGATTTTACAAATACTAATGAAGCCTTGCCATGTCCTAGGACATCAGTAGTACAGTTGTCATTCCCCATGCTCGGAAAGTCCTTGATGCTGTGGTTAAAGGACTATAGCTGCTCTATGAATGTTTCTGTGGAGGAGAGGAAGAGGAGAGGTGGAGCGTGGTAGCTGTTGCACCTTTGTAGACAGCAGTAGGCATATTTCATTGAAAAGCTAAAGGTCAAATAAGAGTTCATAGGAGAAAGGCAAATGGTAGCCTATTTGGCCTGACTAAAATGAAGCAAATTCAAGACATACCTGTTTTTCTGAATTTTCTTTTCTCTTTTAGATGAAGTGGAAGGGAAAGGACTTGTTTGACCTGGTGTGCCGAGCACTTGGTTTAAGGGAGACGTGGTTCTTTGGCTTGCAGTACACAATAAAAGGAATGTGCACCTGGTTAAAGATGGACAAAAAGGTATAGGAAACAAAATATCAACGTAGCAGTTTTCTTCTTATAAAAAGATTTACTTATTTAAGCACAGGAGCTGAAGGGGAATGTGTTACACGAAATCTCCATTTTAGATGGTATCATTATTTTAAGAGTGAAGTTTGTTCTGGTCTGATTGCTTTTGTTATATGTGACCTGAAGGATCACAGAGCAATCACCATTAGATGTTCTGATTGCTAGTAGATTAAAGCTCAGCATTGCCCTCTCTTCTAAAATATGTAAAGGTTGCATTGAGTGGGTTATTGTCTGCTTTCTGATTTTCCCCTGGAATATTATTTTGAGACACTTATGTACTATTTTTGCTGCTGATTTTATTTTATCTGTAAACAGGTTTTAGATCAAGAAATCCCCAAGGAAGATCCCATTAGCTTTCATTTTTTGGCTAAATTCTACCCAGAGAAGGTAGAAGAGGAACTATTACAGGAAATTACCCAGCATTTGTTCTTCCTTCAGGTCAGAAACAATTTTTAAACATGAATTCCTTCTGTATTTACCCCAATGCTTTTGTATGGTCTTTGGTCTTGTCAGCAGCTGTAGTCTCAACGATTTTGCTGGCTTCAGCGGTATCAGTGTCTCTGTAAAGATCTTGTTTTTATGAATACAAACATCTCTCCTGACTGCTGTGCTGTTGTGTCCTGGTAAAGCTGAATGTTGCTTGCCTTCTTCAGGTTTTTGTTCTCTTGATGGCTTCTCTTACTGTTTGTACTAGGAATGGGAGTTAAATTGCCGAGACCTGTAGTTTCATGTAAAATGACCTTTACACGTTGCTTTTTGGGTGATAATTCCCCAGATGGACATTCCAGACTTGTTTTGCTCCTGTAGTATATATTTAAAAAGAAAAGCCATGCAAGGTTGGCTCTGAAGAGCTGTGTGGCTTCTGCACTAACTGGTCAGTGCTGGGAAAGGATGAAGCCATCATTTTTATCAGCTCCAGAAGTTATCTTGAAGACTGTGTCATCTGGTCTGCTCTGGCTGCAGCTAAATTGGATGAAGAGAGTCTCAACAGCTCCCTGTCATTGTTGCCTTAGCCCTGCTGGTATAACCTCTCATGAAACCATTCCCTAACCTAGTTCTTTCAAAATGAGCAGGATTAGAAGAGACCTGTTATTAGATGTACACAGTGTGGGGGGGTGACTACACAAGCAGTCATGGTGGCAGATGTGAAGGTGGAGCAGGGGGAAGGAATGGTGGTAAGCAGTTGGGCGTGAGAAACTTTTTCACCCATATCAGCTGCAGATAGAGCAAGACCTGTGACTACAGCCTATCCCTGAAAATAAAACTTGCCAGTTCCTAAAAATAGCCCAGGGGATTACTGGGAGATCTTGTGTATGACTGTAGACGGCACAATCACTAGAAAACAAGAACTCCTCACCTGTCCTCCAACTTTCATTTAGGACTGGGGGGAAAAAAGAGCATAGAATTTGATAGCCATTCTGAAATGCAGATTCATGTAGCAAGTTTCAAAAGGAGTGAAGCAGCACACACAGCTAGGACTCAAACCACAAGACTGACCATAGTGTGTGATCCTTTGAAAGACAAAGTACGGAGGCATCATCATATTGTCTGATAGCCCCTGGATGAGAAATGCTCTTCCCTTGGTATAGGGGTATAGGGTTGGTATTCTGAACATCCAGACTTGCACACACTTAGTTGTTGTCAGTGACATTAGCCAGTTTGAGTTGTCCTCCCTACCCCATTGAACTGGATGCATGCTACCCATGCTAGCAAGATAAATCCCTAGCTCTGAGAAATCCTCATTACAGATAACCCATTTCAGCTCTGCCATAGGGGCATCTACTGGGGAGCTGCATGACAACAGTGTTGTCCTCAAGAGCAGAGCTGCTGCTGTGTGAACACAGCTTGGTCTGTAGGCTGTGGTGGTTCTTACAAATTTGCACAAGATGAAAGCCAGTAAAACCAGTAATTAACCCCACACATGCATTGATGGTAGTAGCTTTGCAGAGGCAGCTTTTTTATTTGCCACTTGTTTTCTTTTGTGCCAGAAACTGTTAGGGATCTCCATTTAAAAAGCAGATGAAGGAGCAAATTCTTGGTGTGTGGTGCTTTGTTATCAGAATTAAGATGCATCAATGACAAAAAGCCATGCTGTGGCTCTATAGCTGCAGAAAGAGGCTGTATCTGTAGCAATAGATAACCAGGCATTGAGTTTTGGATGGTCACCTCTTGGTTAGCTGTTTGTTCCCATGTCTGTGACATCCAGCTTCTCTGCTGAGTTGCTGTGGTCCCTCTGCCAGTTACAGCCTCCTGGTGTGTTGCTTTATTCTGATAGCTTTCAGCAGTATGTGCTTGTGCAAGTAGATGGAGTGTAAAATCAGTTTGCATCTGTAAATAAACACAGTAAACACACTTCTTCCCTGAGGAGGATGTGTTAATGAAGTAATGGGAAAATGCTGTTGTTCTATACTATCTAGAACTTCATCCAGAGCCCTTAACCACTTGGAAGTTTGCTTCTAAAGCTAATTTTGGAAAAGAATGAGGGGCAGAACTCTTTTCCTAGCCTTTTAATCCTGATTTTGTTCACTTTCTTCTCCTCAAACCTGCCTTGACTAGCAGATATGCAATTAGCAAATTCCTCTCATTCCAAAGGAGGAAAACAAGACCGAAACAAATTTGAACTTGCAGCGTTTCCTGACTATAAGAACTTCAGATCACACCTGGATGCTAATAGGAAAAACATGTACAGACATCTGGATGCCTCCACATTTTGGCTCTTCCTGACTATTGAGACCTTTACAAATTAATGTGGCATAACAGCTTTTTGCAAAAAGGTGTGAATAAATGTAAATGACTAAAGCTAAACATTGTCTGTCTCTACATCAGGTAATTTGCTTCTTCATAAAGAAGCGTAACAAAATGCCCTTGTAAGAACTGATTTATCTGAAGTTGTTCTGAATTCTCAAAGTATGATTTGCACCATGGAGTATGAAAGTTGGAGCTTTCCAATTTGGAAGAAAACTTGTTTCAATCTTTTCATTCTTTCCATTTTAACAGCTTACAAAGAATTTTCCCTGTACTATTACTCAGGTTCATATACTGTGCTCACAAGAGACTACATTTAAAAGAAAAGCTTTCTTGATGGTTCATTTCGGTTCACAATACCTACAGTGCCAAAGTGCATTTGTAAAGAGAGCTCCGTGCTATCGCAAGTGATTTTTCTTCTTGGAAATGTTTAAGACTGTGTATTATGCAGAATTTCCTAGTCTTGTGCTTGTTAGTAGGCTGAATACATCACACCTGAGAGGAGGATTTGTGAAGATTAATTTCTCCTTCCCCTCTAGGTTTTCAAGTAAATATTACACAGCTGATTTAAAATCAAGCAGGATCTTCCAAGCTTTTACACCTCTGATCTTGGTAGCACCATGGTGTATTAAAATGAAATGAATGTTAATAGACTCCACCATTTATACTGGGCTTTTGGTTTTAAGCCCATATGTTTTTGTTGTGCTTAGGCCACTGTAACTGGTCTGTTGTGGGGTCTCCTTTATTCTCTCAATCTGAAAAGCTTGAGAACATATGACATACTGAAAACTGTAGTGATATGACAAGGGGGAATGGGTTTAAACTTAAACAGGGGAAATTCAGGTTGGAGATAAGTAAAAGCTCTTTACTATGACGATGCTGAGGCACTGCAACAGGTTGCTCAGAGAAGTGGTAAATGCTCCCTCCCTGGCAGTGTTTAAGGCCAGGTTGGACAGAGCCTTGGGTGCCATGGTCTAGGGTGAGGTGTCCCTGTCCATGGCAGGTGGGTTGGAACTGATGATCTTAAGGCCCCTCCAACCCAAACCTTTCTATGGTTATGGTTTTCAGTATGTCTCTGGCCTTGGCAGCATTAGTCAGGTGGACGGCCCTGGATAATCTGGTCTAGTTGGACCTGCTTTGACTAGATGGTCCCTTCCAGTCTAGAAGCTGATGTTTTACATGTGGTACAGGTAACTTTTTCAAAGCAGGAAGAGAAAGAATCGTTGAAGTGACTTAAATTAATAATAATTAACAATTTTATAATCCATTCTTTTTCAGAAGGTGGGATTTTTTTTCCCCATTAAATGCAATACTAAATAAAAGCTTCCTGTGTTTCTGAATGCCATTTTGTTACTGTTATTAATTTATAATGGTGATGTTTGCCAAGTTATAGTCTGGGCATGTCTAGTTTCATTTCAAGCCTCACATTAAGTTCCAACTTTGAGCTTCTTTAACTTGCTCCCTTTTTCTCTTGATTCAGGTTAAGAAACAAATACTGGATGAGGAAATCTATTGTTCTCCGGAAGCAACAGTTTTGCTGGCTTCTTATGCTGTTCAGGCCAAGGTTTGTGCATAGAAGTGCTCTTTTTAAAATAGATTTTTTTTGTCCTTTTTTAATCAGCACATTTACATGGTGGTGTGTAAAACACAACAGTGCTAAAATTTGCTGTTAAAGAAGTTGGTCATCCTGGGAGGCACAGGCTCAGCTAGAAAAATAAGCATTAGATGCCACTACAAGGATTTTGCTAATATATACTATGCTTTTGCAACTTAAGGGATTTCTTTGGACCTAATGGTGTGAAGTAATCTTTCTCTCAGCTAGAATTATTTCCTGTTGGTTTAAAAACTGTCCATAGATACAGCAGGTGCTGACATCAGATCTCAATATAGAAGGATTTAGGATCTCTCAGTACATAGCTCACTTCGTGCCACCGAGAGCCAAACTTGCACAGTGACAGGAGGTGAACACAAATTCTTAGCATCCCAATCTATGTAGAGTAGCTATAAGAATGAGTAGGGGAATTTACACTCCTGAACGTAGCCTGTAGTTCAGAGGAGGGTATGAAGTCATGGAAGATTCCTTCGTATCTGCAGTTACCAAGAGCAGCAGTCTAAGGCTGAAGTCTAAGGTTACAGACCACCTACGCATGGAGCCACATGCACAGCACAAAGTTTGGAAGGAACTTCCATGGACCTGTTTATTAGGTGTTACCCTGTCTACAAAAGAAATAAATCAAAATTTGTCTCAAGGAATTGCATTAAACTGTGCAAGTGACAAGTTCTTCAGCATTCTCAATCTGACAAACTAAAGTATGTTTTCTTTTCTTGGGACAGTATGGTGACTATGACCCAAATTTTCATGAGCCAGGCTTTCTAGCCCATGATGAGCTTTTACCCAAAAGGGTAAGTCTTTATTCTTTATAAAGCCAAATCTTTAAGTCTACTCTTTGCAACACAGCTATTGCTGTGGAATTAACCAGAGCATTAGAAAATGTTTGCATCTGCCCCGAGCTTGGTAAAATGACCACGCTGTGAACTGCATTGCTGCATTCATGTTGCTTGGGAGAGGCACCACATGTATATGTATCTTCAAAGGAAACCAAACTCCTCTTTTTCTATGTAGGTCCTCAGGCAGTATCAGCTGACAGCAGAGATGTGGGAAGAAAAGATTACTGCTTGGTATGCTGAGCACAGGGGTATCGCCAGGTACTGAAATTATTTCACTCTTTGTAAATCCCATGCATTTCAGTAACTGGTTACTTGCTGTCTTCAGTGAAGTTTGGCTTTTGTAGAATGAGCGAAGGCATTGTGGTTTCAAAGCTGTGATATTAATAGGTTAATTTATAACTAAGGATGAAAACACGCACCATTCTGGGGTAAAAAGCATCTTTACATCATCTGGTGTAAAAAGTGTCTTGTGTAGGGCTCCAGATGCTTGTAAACTGGGTTTGCTTTGAAGTGAACAGAGAAGCTGAGGGCTCTTGCAGAGCTTCATGACCTAACATACCGAAACCAAGAGTCCTGTCTCATCAGAGTCCATGTATGCCAGCAGAGGGAAGTTCCTGCAGAAGGTCCGAGTTGTGTTGAATTTGCAATTAGCCCTAAGAGTTTCATTTAAGGCCATTAGCTGCCTGGAGTTGCTGGTGTGTCTGTCCTATGCAGCAGCTGCCTTTCTGGAGCCTTATCACACCAGTCTTCCCCTAGGATAAAAAGAATGAATCTGATATATTTTATACCTTGTGAAAACTCTGGCTCAAAAGTTGGAAGTGTACTTAGCAGGGAATCAAAACAGTAAAGACACAGCATCATAGTTCCAGGACTGAGTTTTAGTGCTACTCCGTGTGGACATACAGCTACTTTGAGACATTCAGCATGTCTGGAAATTCAATTAAACAAGAAGTAGGAACTGCTGGCTCCCAGAGACAGCCTTTCCTAGCATTTCGGTTCAGTTTCTCTTTGGCTGTTCTAGATACTTCTTAGCACTGTTTTCATTGAATATTTTCCTCAAGACTTACTGATGCCTCACCTCAAAGGGAGAAGAACGGTGGGTGGAGAGATTCTCACCCTTCTTTGGCCTCTGCCCAAAGCTCTGTTTAGAGTTTGTTCAAGACTCATTTCTCAATGAACTCTGTTTCCTGAAAGAAATACCCTCACGTCATGGAAAACAATGGTAGGGTAGGTTTCCAAGATATAATAATGATGGAGTGGCAACATTAACATGAGGATAAGACTGGACTTGCATTTTAATAAAGATTACACCATATATATATATATTCAAAATAGGTACAGCTTGACTGTATTCCTTAGCGATGCTCATTTTATTGTCCTTTTTTCTATTATTGAAAGTAAAATGGGAAAACTAAAGAAAGTACAAAGGAGCAGATTGCCTCTTCTTTTCTAAATGGGAAACCTAGAGTCAGCTAGGAGAGGAAGGTTGGAAAGTAATCTCCAAGTATAACCATGACCTTATTCGCTAGGGATGAAGCTGAGATGAACTACCTGAAAATTGCCCAAGACTTGGAAATGTATGGGGTCAATTATTTCCCAATTGCTGTAAGTGCTTTATTTTAGCAGTTTTCAATTGCTGTAGATGATGGTACTGTCCTGTGAAAACCCTCCAGTGAGTTTGGATCTGGGATTCTGACTTCTGGTTTTCTGTGGTGATAGTGGGTTGTCTACTGATTGTCCTGGCTTGGTTGACTTGCCTGCTAAGTGAGGAGGTGAATAAACCAGTTAATGTTTTACAATCTGACAGAGGTCTTGAGTAGCTCTGGGTATGTAAAGGGGAAGAAGGAGAAGCAGACTAAAAGTTTGAGCTGCTTTAGGCAACCTGGAAGACTGGGTTTATTAGCTAGCAGTGACATTATTCACAATAGTCTGTGGAAACATAATTTCCTAAAAATCCTGATAAATCTCAGTGTATTAGAGTGTGGTTCTTGTGTGTGGTTGTTTAATGTCACTGTAAATGGCATTTACTGGTATCTGTTGCTTTTTTTAGCAAAATAAAAATCACACAGATCTCTTACTTGGAGTTGATGCCAAAGGTATTCATATCTACAGCATTAATAACAGGTTCTCTCCAAATAAGTCGTTTGAGTGGAGTGCTATCAGAAACATTTCCTATAGTGAGAAAGAGGTATGATGGCTTTGATATATTATTCTTTTTATATGGGCATGGGTGTGGACTGGGATTCTTGGAACAGGCTGAAAGCTGTCTCTGTTTAAAGAAACTGGGAGAGAAGGGGGAAAGCCTGGGGAGCTTTGTTACAACACTAGAAATAACAGACCTGCCTTTCTGATGTGCTGTGTGTATCCTCTGCTCCCCCAGGAGACAGAGGCTTCTCTGAGCTTTCCAAACTTGCAGAGCCCTCTGTTCTGGTTCCCTCCCTGCTGCTTGTCCTTTGAAAACAAGTGTGTTGCTGTCTAAAAAAAGATAGATGTTATGAATGCCACCTTCCTCAGTTATCTCAGCAGGAATGAGATGATCTGTTAAAACTTAATGCCATTTTCACATGCAGAAGCTGTCCTTGTAGATGAGGTTTTTGAAGCACAGTGGCAAGAGGAGACATGCAGGGAGATCCACATGTTTTCCTGCCTGAATTCTGTCAGATTGTCAGTGAATGATTTCGGTCGTCAGCACAACCCTACCATTGCAATTCCACTGTCATTTCAGAGTCTATCTTTTACTTGTAGGAAGTACTGTGGGGAGCGGGTGAAATTTAGGCTCATTGCAAATCATGTGGCTACATGGAAGGCTATAATCAGAAAAACAAAGCCAGGAAAACTACACTGGTACTGGAATTCATCAGCCTAAGGACAGCACAGCCTGTTCCATTTTCTGCAGGCCTTTCGAAAAACAGTGAGGATGAGGTTTGCTGTCTGGAGTTAGATGTGCACACATTAAATCAGGCAGGAGTTCTGCCTCCAAAAAGTTTGATCCATACATGACATTAAACTTCCCCTCTGGTCTTTAAATGAACTGCTTTAGCTCCCTACTGCTGGGAAGTTGCACAGCCCTATATCAAAGCTCCACTATACTCGGTGACACATTCACAGCCTGTTCCTCACCAGGCAACATATTCAACCAGTTGTTACCTACGAGGTGAAACAAGCTGTAGGACATTATGATCTTGGTGACTCAGCTGGCCTGAAATTATACATTGCATTGTAAATGAATTGTAGGAATCGAGTGCTAGCTAACCCATGAGTCACGGCAAACAGGATCTTAAAGTATGGAGCTGTATTTGTTATGCAGCCAAACTGTGCACATCTATCAGTGAAACTGTGTGCTGACCTGGCAGCATGAAAGCTCTTCATGTCCTCTGGAAACAGCTTGGGAGATAGGGCTGAAATGTGAGGAAGCAGGAGCTCCAGGACTGTTACGGTCAGAAGAAGTCATCCTTCAGGCCTTGATACATTTGTTTACACCTGCAGTGATTGCTATTCAGAGATGTTTGTTTTCTCCCTTTTAAGTGTATGACTGCTTCTGGGGTTTAAATGTATTCTGTTTTCCTGATAACCTGTGCTTGTTCCAATGTTCTCAGTATAGAGTGCAAGTGTGCAGGTGGGTTTATTATGAAAACCACCATCCAAACTGGCACCAGGGTGGGTCTGTGGGAGGCTGTATCTTCTAACATAGCCAGCTGTGCGAGGAGATAAGGAACCTGGGTAACAGCAGCCCAGGTTCTGATTCTTTTGAGCAAAAACATTTCTGCATCACTCTCTCCACACTTGTGCCATAAATCACTGCTTCCCTGGAGAGAAGTGGAGATGGCCTAAAGTTTGCTTTAGTATTAATAGTTTCAGCTTTGTTTTTCTTCCTCCTCACTGTGTTTTCTTTTTCTCTTTTGCCTGTATAGTTAACTATTAAACCTCTTGACAAAAAAGCAGAAGTCTTCAAGTTCTTTTCCTCTCAACTCAAAGTAAACAAATTGGTAAGTGTCCTGCTTTCCTTCTTTAAAACTGAGTCTGGTAATACTGACTGATATCTGAGTAAGAAATAGTGTTTGTAAAATCTATTGAGCTTCAGCATTTTTTTCCTGAGGATTGTTTTGTCCAGGAAGTCAGGGTGCATACATTTGTCTTCTCTGGGAAGGAGAGATGATGGGTGGAAAGCAAGATGTGGAAGAAGGTCCAAATCACAAAAGGAAATCCAGATACTGTAAGCACAGGGTGTAGCATATGGAAAGGTGCAAAGCCACTCTAGCATCTGCCTGTCTGGCTGCTGTAGGTTCTTAATCAGCTACTGCTTCTCCTTTGCTGCAACAAGGAAGGGACCTAATCAGCTGGCATCAGCACTGATTGCTTCCTAACACAACCACAGGGGCTGGGGCACTTCTCAGTGAGCTTGTGGAGGGGCCATTGCAGGTGACTGTTCCCACAGCTACATCTTTTGTACTTATGGCCTAGATCTATTGCCTGTTCTTATTCAGGAAATGGAAGAAGGACAGAAGGAACTCTACCTCCTATTATGAACTTTTCTGAGCTGTTATGTACGTGGGTATGCCTGCCCTGCGTGCTGATTTGCTTTGAAGGGAAGCAACTGCCAGTACTAGGGCTGAAGTCAGAATAGGGAGCTTCTGTCCTGTGAGGCCAATGTGGGGCTCTTCATATCTCTGGCTGGGGCACAAGTACGTCAAAATCACATTTGCTTTGCTTTTCATATTCAGATTTTGCAGTTGTGCATTGGAAACCATGATCTGTTTATGAGGAGAAGAAAAGTGGACTCAATAGAGATCCAGCAAATGAAAGCACAAGCCAGGGAAGAAAAAGCTAGGAAAAAGGTAGGTTCTTTCTCCTCCTTTATTGTTGAAAATACTGATTATTTTTCCAGCTGGTGCCCTTTCTGTCCATGCACTGCATCAATATGTGTGGGAGGTTAGCAAGTGCAGCAGGATTGGATGTGGGAACAGCTCTGGTGTGTATACAGCATCTGAGGATGTAAGTGATGTTTGTGAAACCGAATCGGTGATCGCAAAGATGTGGGGTATGTAACAGATTGATCCAGGTGCTCTTCCAGAGGTCTGAAATAACCAGTATTACCTGTTAAAGGAGTTCAGTGCTGCAAAGTGCAAGCAGCTTCAGCACTGCATCTCTGGTGAGTATCAGTCCACCAGCTAGAGAGCAGCCCCTTCTTCATTAGATTCATTTGCTGTGCTGCCTCTGGCCAAGATGATATTCTGCTGCGAACCCACAAACGTGGTATTGCTTATTCTATTTCCAGATGGAGAATCAAAGGCTGGCCAGGGAGAAGCAGCTCCGAGAAGAAGCTGAGCGAGCCAAAGAAGAGCTGGAAAGGCGTCTTTTCCAGCTGGAAGATGAAGCCAGGCAGGCCAATGAGGCCCTGGTGAGTAGCACATTAGTCTGAATATTCTCATGCTTGACAGCCTTTCTTGGTTTAGGAGCTTCTTTTCCTTATGGTTCCTGTGAGACACCAGGAATTATGGCTCGGACAAGGCTGGAGAGTTTCTGACTGCTGGTGGAGAAGGCATGCTGGAATTCCTGGGAAGTCTTGATCTGCCATAATCTCCATTTGCTGGGAGCCATTTGCTCCCTGTATTTGGTTCAGAGTGCTTTCTTCATGCAAAGAGGGAAGAAAGGAAGCAACCTTGAAGCTGAAATTATGAGAAAGGGGCATGGTGTACTGGCAACTGAAGGGGCCAACTTCAGTTTTTGGTTGATGTCGTTGTCCAGTTCCTTGCTTTGTAGAGGTGAGCAGCAGGAAGGAAGTGAGGCAATTCTGGATGGGAGGAGGAACACCAGACCCTATAGTTATGTTTACTATAGTTTTAAGGAATAATATTTTTATCACTTGATCTTTTGGGAAAGGATATCCTCTTCTGACTATTTCAGGGCTGGTTTTGTAGATGCTAGACAGGGTGACTAAGAAAAATGGTTTCTTCTTAGCTCCGATCCCAGGAGGCAGCAGAGTTGCTGGCTGAGAAAGCTCAGATTGCAGAAGAAGAGGCAAAATTGCTGGCCCAGAATGCTGCAGAAGCTGAGCAAGAGCGACAGAGGCTGGAGATCACAGCTCTGAAAACCAAGGAGGAGAAACGCCTGATGGAGCAAAAGATGCGGGAGGCAGAGCTGATAGCAGTGAAGCTGGTGAAGGAGTCTGACCGGAGGTTAGGTTTGCTTGAGTGAGGTTGTGTGGCTGTACAGGGACGCTTGGGTGGAGAATGTGCTGCTTTTCTCAGCTAAGCCTTGGAGGAAGAGTGACTAAGCCTTCCTGCATCTTATTTGTTTCACCTGGTACAGGGTGGTTGTGATGCAGGTTGAGAAGTTTCCAGAGGATCAGATACAAAGCTTTAGAGATGTTTAGTATTACAGGTCCAGAATGCAGATGCATTTGCTGTGGAGTGTTATCAAAAGAGCACTGGCTGCCTAGCTATCTGCCTTTACCAGTCTGTATACTCTGTGAGTTAGGAGGCTGTTCTCATTTATTAGTACCAAGTGGTGGTCTCTTATATCCTTTTAAGATCTCTGAGAACTGTAAATCAGGTAAATTCCTGTGGAACATAAACCACTTGGAGTTTGTGTGTTCCATATAATGCCTGATGATTCAGAGCAGACTCCTGTTGACAGAGGATGTTTAACTTGCTATTAAAGGCCTTCTGCTTGTTTTTAGGATACTGCCAAAAAGTTTGCCAAAATAAAGAGCAGATTATGTTGCACCTCTCCCCACCTTGGGAAGGATTTCTGGCACCCTGCAGCATCTGTATCAGCAGGTCATAACTGAGCCCATGGAAATTAGGAGTAGGAAAAACATGTTCCTTCAGCCTTCAGTTTGAGCAGGATTGTCTTTGAAAGCAATCCTGCTGTGTCCACTTAGTTCTCCATCTGAGCAACCCACTGCAAGTATGTTTGGGTAAAGGAATAACTCACAATAATGGATCTTGTTCTCTGGAAGCTAGTGAGGTGCCTAGCTCTGAAATCCATGTCTTGCTTTATACTGGAAATCATCAACCTTTCATGACAGGGTATTTGTTTTACAGAGCCAAGGAAGCAGAGCATCTGAAACAAGATCTGCATGAAGCCAGAGAGGCTGAACGGAAAGCAAAGCAGAAACTCTTAGACATAACCAGGCTTAATTATCCTGTAAGTTCCTGCTCTATTGGGTACCACTTCATCTTCAGAGATTGCATTTTTATAGCCCCCATCAAGCTGAGTAGTGGCATGTCTGCATCCGGCTGGGGGACAAAGACCTAAAGGACCAAGTGGTACTTAAACACAGTGTAGCTAGGATGGAAATTGTATTTGTTCAGGGCAGTGAGTCAGGATGAGAAGAAAGGCAAGACAAAAGTTAGATGCAGGACTGCTGTTTGGACTCAGGGAGCAGAGATTGTCTTGCCTTCATTCATACCCAGTATTGACTTTGTGCCATCTCAGTTGGGCAATACCTCGTGGAGGTTGTTGTTCTGAGCCAGCTGTCCTGGCTTGGACATAGCCCATGAGTGTCTTTAGGCAAAGCAGATGAAGCTGTCACCAGCAAGAAAGCAGCTGCATGCCCCAACTCCCTCCTCTGCTCCAGTGTTGCTGAGAATGGGTTTCCATTGTCTGCTGAAATACATAAGAACACTGCGGTCAGGATACTTCTCAGCCCTTGAATCTGTGTGTTACGGACTTAAGCAGTTCATCTGGGGCCACTCAGGTAGAGGGGAAGGGCTGCAGGAGCATCCGTGTGTCTCAGAATCTATAGGTAACTTATGGAGTAGCTCAGCATGGCATTCTTGCGGAAACTGGGGAGATAAACCCCAAATTGAGCAATCAGATTTCATTGACAGTGATTGTGTCACCTCTTTCAGCACATGGTCAAGTACCCACAATACTCGCCAGTTGACACCAGAGATGCCAACTTTGACAAAGGATCCATAAAGCTGGATTTGAAGGACATTGACCTCAAGAGACTATCCTTTGAGATAGAGAGAGAAAGGTATCATTATGCTTATGGTGTAAATAAAGGAGTATGCTCATCATGGAAAGTACAGAAAGGAAAAAAAAAGTAGTATCTGGGAATCACAGTTCACCCTTTTAATGTTTCAGGATGGCCTCCTACTTGCACATACGTCTGGAGCCTTTCACTGGGCTGGTGTGGATCATGTCTGTGTAAGACTAGCTGTTTACACAAAGAGTGTTCTGGTGGCATCAAGCCCTAAGTCCAGAACCCTTCTGGCTTGGAGAGCTTTATGTCAGGGGCAAACTTTGCTCGTTTAACAGCACGTTAGAGGACAGAAGTTTCCCTCTAGTGTTAAAATATGGTATTGCTTTGATCTCATACATGGAGGTTGTTTTCCCTCTTTTGGTCTGGAAGGACATGCTTGATAAAAAGTGTGTGAATGCTGAAGGGTGGAAGTGAACCCCCTTCTCCCTGGTTCAGGGGGCTGCCTATCAAAGCCCCAAAATGTAACTAAGACCTTCCTCTGTCCTCCTTCCACATACACCAGTTCTTGAGCTATGTCATGCCAATAAGCTTTTTGTCTCTAACATGTGGACTGCAGGCTAGACTACTTAGAAAAGAGCAGAAAGTTTGAAGATCGACTGAAAGAACTGAAATCTGAAATTCATGCTTTGAAACTAGAAGAAAAACAGTCTGGGCTTTGCTCTCACTGGAATGAAGTCCTGGGATCATTGGATCGCTCCTTAGGAAATGTATGTATACCCCAAATACCTGCCACCTTTTCAGCATGAGCCATTAAAGGGAATAGTATGTGTGTGCCAAATATAATTGCTGTGTTTCAGTTCAAGGCACATGCTGTAGTACCCTTGATAGTAAAGTAGTAAAAGTGTGAACAAAGACAAGGAAAATTTCATGTCAAAACATCCAAGAAGTTTTTCCTGGGCAGGATACCAGTACCATAAGCAAGAAATACCTTATTTTACAGATTATGCAATCACAGTAAGGGCTTAAGGTCTTGGAGCAGCCTAAATTGTTGTAACTTAATAACACATTTAGGTGTGTTTCCTCATCGTTTGCATCACATTCTCATTCACGTGCTTTGTGGTTGCTGAAAGTCATGAGTCTTGGTGTGTGTTTTTTTTTTTTCTCAAGGCAGTGAGGAACTAAACCCAGATTTCTGTTGGAAGTTTCTTGTTATTTATATAAACATTCCAGCCTCTTCCTGAGCCAGTGCAAGAATAGGGCTGGATTTGTCTTTCCAGATTGTTCCACATGTAGCAAAATGGCTCCAAGTCAGTGGTTTTAGGGAGAGAATGGAGGCTTGGAAAAATGATGAGGGAAGATGGCCTTTATTTTCTGTCTCTGTATCTGATGTTCTTTTGGGCTTAATAAGAGTTGAGATAGAGAGGGTATTAAATTTCCATGTGCTCTTTTAAAGACCCCATTGTGGATGAAAACCTTTGAAACTGGAGATTCATTGGATATAAATCTTCGAAGACCTTTCCCTGCTTACTTGTTAAATACTACAAGCAGCTGGCCTTGTACCAACAAAATTCAGCACACGGTGCCAGTGGAAAAGTCCTCTTTCCAAGCCAATTCCTTGGTTGCCAGCAGTGTGGGCACAGGAACTAGAAAACAGATTATAAAGGTAATCAGCTTTGTAAGTAAATTCCCAAATGCTCACTGAAAGTGTATTGTTCAGAGAGGTCAATAATGCCTGGCTTTAGGGACCTGTTTTGTCACAGCCTCTGAAATGATGTGTCAAGGCATGGCTGTTGAATGAGTTTGGAGACCCTGCACTGGTGTGCACCATTTGGGACTGTTGATAACTTAAGGCCATCTGTTTTTTTGCATGATCTAAGATGGAATGCAAAGCTGTGTTGGTAACTGAACCAGAAATGCCCTACTCCATAGTACAAAGATCTGTGTTAAATTTTATTTGTATCATCCAGGCTTGGAAATGAGAATACACTCCAAGGTACAGAGAGCTTAAAACATATTGTGCCTGTATATCAGGTTTATTGGTATCTTAAACCAGGTAATCCCTCTTTTAAGCACAGGGAATAAGATACTGGTAAGTGCCTAGACTTCCAAAAGTTCAGTTCTCTTCCAGTGTGTTCCCTGTCAAAGAGTACTGAAGCACTAATGAGTGAAAAGAACTGTAAGGACATGCAGTCTTGAACAGTGGGAAGGAAGTCACCTTTCTCTTGGCAATAGGTAATTGTGCAAGGTGTTGGCAATAAGGAAAGCTTGATGTATTTTGTTGTTGTTCTATATTAACAAAACTGAGGGGTTTTAGGATTATTTAGAGGCTCTAGTGTATAACCTTCAAGACCTGAATCTTCAGGGTTGTGTGCTTAGAACTAGAAGGAGCAACTGAGTGTAGCAACAGATTAGGAAGCAGCTCTTTCTAATGCAAGTTACAAGCAACTTTTTAAGCCTAACCTATCCAAATAGTAGGGGTGCTTGGTTTTGAGAAAGAAGAAAAAGTTATTGCAGGGCATCTTGCAAAAGGCTTCAGGGTTGGAGGTAAAGCAAGTACAGGACCAAAGGAATTACTTTGTTTTACGCAGGAGTTCAAGATGGAACTAATTCTTCCTATTTGATTTGTCTGTAGGTTCAGCAGCACGACTCGGATGTGATCTACATTTGAAGCCTCTCATTTCCTTACCAGACTGGTAGGGCATTGTGGCCATCTTTTTTGGCTGCTGCAGACTGCACCTATATGAGGACACTTGCACAGCTCTGTCTCCTGACAGGCAGCAGCTTAAGAGACACGGTACTTTAGCTAGAGAGGTGCCATTCAGCTTCCAAGCAGGTAATGTAAGCTGGGAGCACTGAAACTGCCAGTGTAACGTGGAGTCTTTGGGTACAATGGTAAACATACAAACCCAGAGGAGTGTTGTTTACTACTTATGCACTTTGAAGAAACACTTTATACTTCAGTAAACCTTCCTCCCCCAGGTGTTTTTGCGCCCTGACTTCCCAGTATGGTACTGTACTTATGTAGAAAGGATGCTAGGCAGCAAGTGGCCAGGAGATGTTTGGGATGAGAAGAAAATTGTCCACGAGCTTGGTGTTTACCTACACAATAGACTAATTATGTTTTCAGTCAGGTCCATGGGACAGGAGTCCCACAGAGCTGCTCAGCATGTTGGTGTCTGCCTGCCAAATCCTTTCTTTTCCTCCCCAAACACTTCTTGGTTTACTTAATTGATTTGCATTTCTCTGTGAGAAATCTCAGCTTTCAGTTCCAGATGTAGAGGTGGACATCTTCAAATACCTCTCATTCCTGGGGGAATCCTTTGTTTGAAATGCAAAGCTTCTCTTCTCTCTACGGTTTCTGACTCCATCAAGCACTTGCTGTTGCTTTTGCCGCTCCAGCAAACTTTGCATACATTAACTTGTTTCCCCAGTTCTGTGTAACGCAGCTTGCAAATTAGACAGAGACAAAAGATGCTCTTGGTGTCTGCTAAAGTTGGACTTGTCTCTGATGGAGAGGTGCATGCAGCAAAATGTCTGCCTCATTAGTAAAACCTACTTGCATTTTCTGGTTTTGTGTGTGTTTAACTGTCTGTTTCACCATAAATCTTCAGCCTGGGGAAGCAGACAGTAAGCAGCTGTAGCTGAAGTAGTAGCACTGTTGAGCATGTGTTGTAAAAATGAATGGTAATGTTGTTAAATAGCTTGTTCTAAAAGCTAAGATTAAAAAAATACATTCAATAAAAAGCTCCCATTTCCACCTGCTAGTAAGAGCTTTGAGGTAAATGTTGTGTCACTATTGCAACAGCATTAACAAGGCAAGTTCCAAGAACAAACACACAAATCTCCCATGTACACATCTGCAACAGACTGAGAGCACGGTGGGGGATAGTATCTGTAGCCTGCTCTGTTCTCAGACCTCTGCCAGTTGTGACAGTTACATGGCAGGATGCACATAACATCCAACTGCAGTGGTGTCCTGTTGTCAATTTTCTCAGCCCTGAGAGTAGTTGCTGGTGGGGTGTGGTGTGTGTTAATTCTCTTCACAGCTCTGTCTGATGCGAGATGTTTGCAGACTATTGGCTATTACATATACATCTTCAGATCCATCTGGGAAAAGCCTTGTGTGTGAGGTGGAGAAGCTGTCAGAGGTGTCAGGCTGAAGAGGCAGATCCGGTCAAGGTCTCGGGGTTGGGTAGGTAACATTAGCCAGACTCTGGAAAGTGATGAGATAGGAAATGGTCCTAGAGGAAACCAGTACAAACCAACTCTGAACATGGCATTCTTAGATCTGGGGTTGGGGAGGAGCGCTGGAATTTCCCTGGTCCTTATTTTCCTGTTTCCTTTTTGTGTGTGTGGGTGTCTTGCCACCGGTAACTAAACTTGTACCTTTCTTCAGCCATATATGCTGGGGCTTTCTTTTGCTGTTGTAGCTGAGCTGCATCATGGCATCGGGCACAGAGAAAGAGAACTGCCCCACAAGCAGGACGATTTATTTCTTTGGACTTGGTCCAGTATACCACAATGAAAGAAAGGACAAGGTCACACTGAAAGCTTAAAAATTAAGTCTATGTGCACAAGCTGTTCTCAGCCTGCTGGCTCCCAGCCCTTCTTGCTGTGCATTGCTCATGTGCACCATGTTCCTGCATACGTGGATGCGTGTTTGAAAGAGCTGGTATCTACTGGAAGGTTGCTTGTTACAGCCACAGGTGAAGTCAGATGTACTGGGCTGTTGCTGGGAGGCAAAGAGAAGTGCCACCTGGGTATTAGTTTGCTTAAAACCTAAAGAAATATTTGCTACAATTAAATTTTATATGTTAGTGCTTCTGATGCTCATACTCAGTTGCAGAATTGACCACTTACAACAGGCAGCTACAGATGTGCTGAGGATGATGTAAGATTGTCTTTCAGTTGAGCCAAGCATGAGAAGTGTGAACCCTGGTTGCCCCAGAGCAGGGAAGAGAACACAGATAGCTTGTTCTAATCAGTAACTGCAAGGTTTGTCACCCTAAAGAGCGATTTATTTACCTGATGACGCTGTTAGCACATTAGAACATTCGAAGCCAAACAGAGAGCTGACTGCGGTGAAGAGCTGTGGACCAGCAGTCAGCAGATGGTGCTGCAATGCCGTTCTGCAGCACAGTTTAAACTGCCTCTACCACAGAGCGGAAAGACCTGGCTTGGAAACCCTGCATCGCTCCTTGGGAATCTCTGCCAATTTGTAAGTTCCCACACTAGCCTGAACTTGCTCGTATTCTCTTCCTGGTGTTTAAACTGACAGGATTTTTGATGGGGGATTCAGAATGTGCAAGCAGCATGCTCTGGGAAGTGATTACTGCACGAACAGCTTAATCCCATGGGAATGAGCTGGCTCCCTGTATTACAGCAACAATCCTGTAATAGTTCTGACACGTCATTGTCACCATCAGACTGTGAAAATGGCCAATGGCTGCTTGAGTGGATTTCATCCGTGACTGCCAAAAGCATGTGGGACCCCACAGGTCCAGTGCTATGTGATATTTTCCTTAATGCTATTTGAAACAAGCATAGGCTTGTTAAATTTGCAGAGCATGGAAGAATTGTGGTGTGTCAGTGTAAAGAGGGTGGGAGAGGCCTGAGAACAGTCTGCAAGGGTCGTTGCAAGGAGGAAGGAACAAATTCATCCTTTGTTTTCATGCTGGGTAAGACACAGTGTTCTGGTCTCAAACTACAGCAAGGAACAGAAGGAAAAATACTGCAGTCATGAGGAAGTGCTAATGGATCACCTGGAGAGCAAGGAAATAAGTTCCTGGTGTGAAACAGTAAGTGCTGAGCTTCCATGTGGAAGTTGGTGACTCTCCCCAGCCCTATTTTCTGTGTTTCTCTGAAAACCTACTTGCCCCAAGGGGCTCTCTTTGCCCTCATACAAACTTTGCTCAGCAAGGTGCTCCTGAGCTGAGCTGTGGGAGTGGGCAGATGCTGTTGAGGCCTTAGGGGCAGCATGTCCTCTCCAGGGACCTGTCTCTTAGAGACCAGCCACTTGATATTCACCAAGCCTGGATCCAGGGTTAACCTGGCCCTGGAAGGCAGGCACTGCAGTGCATGTGGCTCATCCCCAAGACAGCTGCTCTTGACCTGTTCCTCCCTGCACTGCTTGCTGTTAAGGAGTCCAGTCACCAGCAGCATGATGGGTTCACATCTTGCCTTCATGGACTGCTGTTGCAGAATTACCCACAAGCAAGCTTCTTCCTCTTCTTCTTTGGAAGCAGGGTGTCATCCCTGCATCTCTCTGTGTCACTGCCTCACTTCTCTGTAGCCTCATGTAGTCTGAACCAGCAAGGTCTGCTGTTGTCTCTTGTGCCAAGATACTTGTTCTCTGTTACTGGAGGCAGCTGCCAGCTTCCTGTGTCCTTCCCAGAGCATCCCTGGCACTTGTGCTCAAACCTTGGGAGGGTCACTGTTACATGTGCTCCCAGCCTGCTGCTCATGGTGATGGGACACAGTCCTAGTATGGGGATAGCTCTGATAAATCCTTGGTGGCAAACATCACCAGTCAAACTGTTTTTACTCAGTATTATGGGCAAAAGACAGACTCAGATGCAAGACTTGGCTCTGGGTTGTTATTTCTGGTTCTCTGTGCTCTTTGAACTTCTTTCCACCTTCCTGCAAGGCATTTTCAGGGCTAGCAGGGTCAGTTTTGTGGAGGGGCTCTGAGCACACAAGGGAGCCCACCCTTGGGATTGCACTGAGGCATTTAGAATGGGGTAGAAAATCGTTTTCACACCAAAGAGAGATTTGAATCAGGAGTGGTACCTCTCCTGGGAGAAGGCTTTGTCATATGTGGAGTCTGCAGGAAAGAGCCATCTCTTAGAAGGATGGTGAAGGGCTAATTAATGGTTGCCATTACTCCAGGCTTGGTCCTAAAAGCAAAGCCAAGATATGATAGAATAGAAATGAGAGGCCTGGAGGGACCCTTCAAAATCCTGCCTAGAGTGTGATTCCTCTTCATCAGCGACTGTAGTGGTAGGATAAAGGGTAAGGGGTTTAAACAGGGGAAGTTCCGGTTGGATATAAGGAAGAAATTCTTTACTGTGAGGGTGCTGAGGCCTTGGAACAGGTTGCCTAGAGAAGCTGTGAATGCTCCATCCCTGGCAGTGTTCAAGGCCAGGCTGGACAGAGACTTGGGTGACATGGTCTAAAGTGAGGCATCCCTGCCCATGGCAGGGGGGTTGGAACCAAATGATTTTAAGGTCCTTTCCAACTCTTAACTATTCTATGATTCAGTCCTATGTCCTGTAGCTGAAAGGAGCAAGGCAAAAGGGATACAAGCTGATCCCAGAAATAGGCTGGTGCCAGTAAATTCGAAAGGGAGATTCCAGAGAAAGAGGAAGTAATAGATAAAGCCTGGAAACTTAAAATAGCATTATAAAAATCTTTTGACTCAGCAGAGGCAGCCCAGGAAGCAGTGATCAGAGCCCAGGACACAGAGGAAACTGAAAAAAGAAATGGAAACTCATGATAATCCCAAAGGAGATTGGATGTGCTTAAATACTACGCTTAAGGTGACTGTGTTCCTGGGATGTGGCAGCAAGGACACATCCAGAAAGGATACTCAAGGAAATTGGTAAGCAGTGCTGTTACTCAGTGATTGCAGACTGAATGCTCGAGCTGAGCAGGCTGAGGGGTTCAGAGTGAAGCAGTTAATCATGTACCAAACCCCACAACTGCTGAGATCACTTTCAGTCCTGGAGGGGAACAAGTGAATCCAGCATTTGTCCTGGGAATAAGAGAGCAGGCAGCTGCCACCCACCCGGGCTGAAGGTGTTTGTCCAGCCTTGTAGAGCATTTAATCCCAAAACAGCATTGTGGTTAGTGACACCTTTTAAACTGGACTGAAATGCCTCTGGGAATTGGCTCCTGTAAAGACAAACCAGTTCAAATTCAGAAGGAAGCTTGCACCTCTCATCTGACTTCTCAAACATGCTGTTTGCACAAGAGGACTGAGACACACCTGAGTGATGGTTGTGTTTTATCTGCCCTGCTTGTGTCAGAAACCTGCGCAAGAAACTTTCCTTTCATACAGAAATGTCATTTCCCGTTTAACTTGTATTCCCAGCCAGTTTCTAGCCATTATACCAGCAGAGTCCACTCTTTTCCACCCCTGGTGTTGGCTCTGATACATTCACACACATCAGTCCTTCATTTTCCTAACCCTTCAACCCAAACTCTTTGCTTTTAACTCTTCTCATGTTGTATAACACCAAGGTCTTGTCACAGTCTTGTGTTTTGTTGCATGGGTCTTTCCCTGCCCCAGCTGTTTCCAGCTGACAGCCTCCCAAACTGGAATGACTGCTCCTGTTTTCACTTGTCCCCAGCAGCATGATAGCACAGTCTGCACTGCTGAATCAAATCCCTTCTCCATTACTCCAGTCCTCAAGGTCATGATAATTCTTCTGTGTGATATCCTGGCCTCTTCTAGATTGATGACAGCATCTCATTTTGCCTCATCAGCAAATTCCCTTCGCATTCTCCTGCTTCTTGTGCCAAGACCGTTAATGCAGATGTTAAGCAGGATAGTTTTTGAGGCAGAAACTCAAGGAACTGGACTGGTAAAACCCCTTCAGTCTACACTCCCCCCCCCCCCTTCAGCTAAAGCAATTACCATGCCCCTTTCAGGCAGCTCTTTACCCACTTTACATTTCATATGCCAGGCACATCTTCATGTCTTCTGTGTCTTAGCTAATAATTTACTGTGTGGCACCATTTCAAATGTCTTACTGAAGCCCAGACGAGTGAGAACTACTGCATTTCCTTCACTGCAAATATCTGTGAAATTATGAAAGGAAGCTATTAGGTTTGCGTTGGTGTGTGTCAGGACCACTATGTGATGCTGTATCTTGTGTGATACCTGAGGATCAGGAGAGGGGACATCAGTGGGAGGCATGTCTCTGCAAAATGTGAGGTTATTTACATTAATGGGGGTTGGAGGCGACAGGGGTTTAACAGAGTGGGTTGATGGAACAACATGCTAGTGGATGATATTCCTTCAGGAGTAACGTGAAATACCCATTTCTGTTTCTAAGATCAAAGAAACTGCAGCTACTTGGGGTAGAAGAAGACCTGTGCTAATGTTTCTGAGTTTAAGGCCAGATTTTAAAGGTACTTGGGTCCCGAGTATTTTGCCTATGTGATGAGAAGTCTCTGTTCTGTTCCTCTTCAATCACATTCAGGTCCCCCAGTGTCATTTTCTTCAGAAAATGAGACTTACCATCTTATGTTCTAGAGTTGATTTTTGGTGCTGCAATGCCATGGATTAAGCAGAGTATTGGAGTGCACGAAGGATGGAATGGAAGCTAATTCTCCAAATGCCTAAATGTTGTAGAAACCATCAGGATGATCTGAAATGCCACAGTCAGCTCTGCTAATTCTGAGTCAGAAGTGGATAGAACTGACACAGGAGGCTTCGAGTGAGATGATGAAAGCATTAAGTGATGTGGAGGTGAAAGATTGATAAGAGTGGGGCAAATAGATGAAGGGAACTTAAAAATAAGCATTCAATATTGATATTTTACCCTTTCATGCAGAAGAAGGGCACATCTCCATTTAAAGAGAGAAATATTAATAGAGAGCAATGTTTTGACAAGAGGCATAATCAACATGTGAAACTCTCTGCCATAAGGTCTCATGAAGGGCAAAAAGTGGAGAAGAAAGAAGTAATTGCTATGAGATAACCCCAGATATGTGAGTTTAGATAATTCTTTTATTTTTAGCCTGTTTTCATGGAAATAAGTCTTATGCAATCTGCTGTCTGGGTGCAGGAGGTAATGAGAGCTGGTGTCTGCAAACTCAAAACTGAAATCACTTCTTGCAGTCACACAACATCTTTTTAAAGCCCCATCAATGTGTACATGTGGGCAAGCACAGATCTCTGCAGAGGCAGAGCCACTGGCTCTACCAGATTGCACAGGTGGGCTGTAGGTCAGTACCTCTGGAGGTAAGTCCATGTGCTCTTGCAAAACCAGACCCAGCCCTAGTGAGAATTAGCCTTGAGCCCCGAGTCCTGCTCAGCTCATACAGTATTTCTCTTCCCTGGTTTTCTTCACAGGGACCACAAAATCTTGCCTTAAGGAGCAAGGGGTGCTTGAGGCCTTGGAGTTAATATGGGGAGTGTGGAGAAGGTGAGAGAAGCAGAGGCTGCAGCTATCTCTGGGTGAAGTACATCCCCTGGGCTGGTCTCTAAGCTCTCAGCTATAGAGCTGAGGGTCCTTGAGGTTTGGTAGAGCTGTGCTGGGTGGCTGCAGGACCTGCAGTGTCAAGTTGCCCTCCTTTTGTTGGACCTCGCTAATTCCCTGATGTTTTTCTGCAACCTCTTTCTTGGGGAGAGTTTCTTTTCCACAGGATGGTTTGAGTTGGAAGGGACCTTAAAGATCATCTAGTTTTGCACTTGCCACTCTCTTTCCTAGGGTAGAAGCCAATCAAGCTGGGGGAAGAAGAACTCTCTTTGATCCAGTGCCATAGAAACATCCCTGTCCCAGCCTGTGGGTCTTTGTGCAGGATCCTCTGAAGGGCAAGGGATGTTCAGGAATTTGAATGGCAAGCTATCAGCAGGGACTGATTTAGGAATTCCACTTTGAGTGCGGACTTACTCTCATAAAACAAGGGTCAGTGCCAGCTCACTGCAGGGTGAGGCTGGTGGCTCATCTGTGCTTTCCCTGTAACCTTTAGCCACGGGATTCCTTTGCATAATTTTTATCAGTGGTGAGTGTCACTTCCCAGACTGGGGTTGCATAATGCCCTGTGGTTTTCTCTACCCTTGCTTAGGACTGTGTTGTTGGCAGCTTCTTTCTGCCTGTGGTTTCCTTCCTGCTGGTGCATGGTGAAGGCAGAAGGGCTGCTGTGATCCTTTTAGTGCTGCACAGCGCAGGGCCCCACGTGTCTGGCAGCCTCTCCTGAGGAGATGCGGACAGCATCCCTCTGCCCTGACCCAGGGGCAGAAATCAGCCTGCTTCTGCCAGCTAACAGGGCTTTGGCCTGAGGGTAAACCCTCTGCAGAGCTGGGGAGGCTTTCCTAAGGGAGGCTGCAGACTGAGGCAGTTGTCTCAGCTTTCCTTAGGCCTGGGGGCCAGAAGCAATGCTCCCTCTTCCAATGATAGAGATTGGCCTTTGTCTTCTCCTCTGGTCCAAATGAATCTTGCGACATTGGCTGGCTGCCCTGTCTGGACACAGGACTTTCTTGCTGCTCTCTTCTCACTCTTGTATCACTTACTTCTTGAAATGAGAGGCCCTAAGAGGCAAGTTCCCCACCCCAAGACTGAGCAAATCTGGGTGTATGATTACACACTGTCCATGCTGTTCCCGGCTGCGCTCTCAGTGCAGCCCTTCACATGTTACCATGCCTCAGCTTGTCCCCCTCTGCCTTGCCAGCAGCTCTGTGACCACTCTGCTCTTTTAATCATGCTCGCAGCCCCTGAGGTAATGTGGTTTTTAGACTTTAATTCCCTCATCTTAAGGAGACCCATGTAAGGCAGTGCCAAAAGCACCTGATAATGCAAGTCTAGTGCCGTGTTTGATTATCACTGGCTTTCTGGTACCTCTCCCGCTCCACGTGAGTTTGCCCTACTAATCACCAGTGATTCAGAGATGGCCACAGCCTGGCTTGGGAGAAAGTTAGGGGAGTCTTTGGGGTCTTTATGTTTGACTACCCCTGCCTTATCCACCCCTTCCTTCCTTACTTGTTCTTTTACCTTTTCTCACCTGTGTGCACAGTTTATTGTGTTGAGTACTTGACCATAATCTGTTGTTTTGTTCATTCAAAGACAAGCCCAAAAGAGTTGGCATCTTTGACTGCTTGCTCCCCTTCCTAGCTACTGGGTTTTTACTTTCTTCTGGTTTTCAAAGCTGGGGTTTCTGGTCTCCTGGGTTTCCTCCTCTCTTGTGGTTCTCTGCTGGATTAGAAAGTCATCTCCTTACAGAGATCTTCCATGGCAGGAGAAATAAAAACCGTAAGTCATTTCTTCACTCTCCCTTTACATCAGTTCCTTATATTTAATTCCTTAAACACACTCAAATGCAAACTGTCTGCTTTTGCTGAACTGCAATTTCGTAGAATTTGTTGAAATATCCTGGATTCCAGTTACAATGAAAAGTATTTCATCAGCATCTAGGAAGAAGTCCCATCCGGCTCTCATCTAAATGGAGAACTGAAAGCTTGACCAACCACTTCTGCACCAAAAAGGAAATATTTCTGTCATTTCCAGCAGAAATAATCTGTGCAATTGTGAGGTTTCATCTGTGGTTCCTACCGGATGACAGACTTTCCTCTGGTAACTGCTAAAGCTGATGCCCACAGGTCATCACGCTTCTCCTTGTCATTGCAGTGATCTCAGGGTGTGAGATATTCCTTACATCCTGGCATTTGTTGTTTCCCGTTGCTGCTCTCTTGCATATCCCATCCCAGCCCTTTTCTCTCTGCTTGGGCAGGCAAAGGGGCTCCCACCAAGCATTGCCTACTGTCATAGCTCATCCCTGCCTGTGACCCTGTGACTTGGTTCTCCTGCCCAAGCCCAGCTCACCCCTGCCTCAGGGCTGCTCTCCCCAGTAGTATCCCATGGGGTTCGGGTAGCTCAGCACCTTGTTCCTACAGTGGACCCAGACAGCAATTGCTGGTTGCCTTCATTGTAACAGCCTGTTGCATGCTGATGTTCTCCCTCACACTTCTCCTTGTTAAACAAAGCAAAGCTGGCTCTGGTGAGTGCAGGATTGATGCCAGAATGGGGTGGTTGGAGGGCAGAGGTCTGGGGCAGGTCTCTGTGGGAGACAAAAGGGCATTAATTTAATGCAGTGGCATTAAACTAGAAAAACTCATGCAGATCTTCAGTCCTCTGAGAAACTGAGCCTTTTCCTTCTGCTCTTGTGTATCCAGCGGCATTTGACAAGCAGACGTATTTACAGCAGGTACTACCTCTCCTGCAAGCCCTTCTCAAATGCCTCAGGTGAAGACACAGGTCACCAAAGGATTTATTCATTTGTAGCCCTAGGTACAGGGTGGCTTAAGCAGAAAGAGCTGAAACATGGCCAGTTGGAGAAGGGAGCTGGAGGGGTTGTTTCTGTTCCTTCCACTGCCCACCTCCTCCTGAAGGTCTCCAGTGAGATGATTTACACCCATTCTCATCTCTGATTCATCTTGCCTAAAAGAAGCAATCATGATTAGGAGAAAACCTAATCCTACACCTCCTCTCATACAAGAGATGCTCAGCATGATGCATTCTTCAGACAGAGACCCTCTGAAAGCAGGAAGTTTATCCCTGCACGTGAACAGGGAGCATTGTCGCTGCCATGGAATGAGGATGAGAGGATGGGTACAACTATTGCTCAGCATCTCCATGAGTTAGACTTTTCCACTGAGTCAGGGCATCAGGAACTAATCATGCCAGAGCAAGGGTCAGGAGGCAGGGGTTTGCCTGGGAGCTGGGCAGCAAACCCTTTGTGGCACCACAGAGCAGCATCAGGACAAAGCCAGTAAAGAGGGGGGGAAAAAGGAGGAAGGAACAAGTTGAGCAGCTCTTTCTGGATGCGCACCAGTGGGATGCTTGGGAATTATCCTCCGGGATTGCAAATGCTGCCCCTTTTCAGTCATGCTGCGATCTCCTGGAGGTTTCATCTGCAAGGCTGCAATGAGCTGATCTCAGGGGGCACCACCAGGATCCTCTCCTCCAGCTCCTGGTTTTAACTCCCTGTCTCCTGACACACATGTATCTGCTTTGTGGGGGGCTAAGCCACTAGAGAGAGCTTAAATTGGAGGAAATTCTCCTGCATGGGAGGACGTGGGCAAGCAGTAACTGCAATAACTTGACTGTCAGGCGGTTGCAGACTGCAGCCTAAAACTGAGATGCCTAGGGAGGTGTAAATCCTCTGTTCAACCTGGGGACAGAGGGTGGCAGGCTAGGCTGCAGCCTGAGCCTACTGCTCCAGCCCTGGAGTGGGGCCTGAGCCCATTCCCTACAGGTCATCTGATCCTCCATGTCTCTGCAACCTCTGCAGCCTGAGGATAAAGCTTTTGACCATATTACCAGCAAAAAAGGGGGTAAATGTGAGACACCCCCCCACCTCCAATGACTTCCAGGTCAACACAACCTCAGTCCTACGTGATCTTCCCTTGCACATGTGTCCAACCAAGAATGAGGGCTTTCAGGGGAAATAACTGTGTGTGCAATGCATCACTATGGAGCTAACTCTGTATCCCTGCTGGGAGCAGGGTGAGAAGGGCTGTTTGTGCCAAAATGGGGCCTAAGCTGGGAGCTTTCTCCTGGCAGTGGTTTTCTGCCAGCACCAGCAGCAGAGCCTGGGGGTGTCCATGCACAGAGTTAGCTCCTCAGCCCCCCAGTGCAGCGATGCTGCAAAGCAAATCCCTGGTGCTTGCTGCCTGCTTGGGAGTGCCATTGGGGCTCTGGCCATGGAGCTTTGTGCCCCAGCCTGGCTCATGGCTGCTGGGGCATCCTTGCGGCAGTGGCAGCGTTGGTGCTGTGGGGTTTGGGGCACCCAAATAGAATCTGAAAGTTGCAGCTTCCCTCTTTGCGGTTTCCATCTCCAGCTCAGCAAATCTGGGTGCTCTGACAGCATTTCCCTGCTACCATGGACTCATTTTCCTTCCTTGAAACCCTGCGCCCGCCCCGCAGCCGGGGATAAAAGGAGGGCACGGCCACAGGGCCAAGCACAGTGCAGAGCCCTGCAGAGCCCAGCTCCAGCCCTGCTCGCAGATCCCTCAGCTCCACAGCACCATGAAGGTCTCTGCAGCTGCTCTGGTCGCTCTCCTCCTCGTGGCCGCCTGCTCCCCATCCGAGGCCCATCTTGGTGAGTCCGGCACCGCTGCATCCTCCCTGGGGCTCACTGTGCCGTAGGAGCTGCCGGGGCAGACTGGGAGCTCCAACCCCATCAGCAGGGGGAGGGCTGGGAGCAGGAGGCCAACGCTGGCACCCAGGGAACAGGACACAGGAGGGGAGATGGCAAATCCCCCGGGAACCTGTGTGCCTGGGCTCTCACCAAGGCTCTCTGTCTCTGCCCTCACAGATGGTGTCCCCACCACGTGCTGCTTCACCTACCACCAACGCCCCATCCCACGGCGCCTCATCACCTCTGCCTATATCACCAGCAGCAGCTGCAGCCAGCCAGGAGTGATGTGAGTACCACTGGGGGCTAAGGGGGCGATGGCTGGGGCAGAGGGATGGGGACGTGGCTGGGGACCTATTGCGGGCACCCTGCTGCCCCGGCTGAGCACTCTAACGTGGGACTTGTCCTGGCAGCATGGTCACCAAGAAGAAGGAGCTGTGCACAGACCCCCGGGCGGCCTGGGTGCAGGCACATCTGCAGCACTTCCAGAGCCTGAAGAACTGATCCCTCCCCACTGCCACCCGTGATGTCCCTGGTGCTTCCGCAGCCCTGGGTACACAAGAGAGCACTTGGACTGCAGCCTTCCTCAGTGGGAAAACTTATTCTATTTAACTTATTTAAACAAAGTATTTTTTGCTAAAAAAGGGAAAAAATCCCCAAAATAAATTATATCAAAGTCCTAATTTAAACTGAAAATAATTTAAACCAGATCAATTTGCTTGTTAATAAGGAGTCAGGAGTTTCAATGCCTGAATAAAGTGTTTGTGTTATCAACCCCTTTGTGTGTCTCTGAAGTCCCTGCTGGAGCCCCGACACGAGAGACAAGAGCCACGGTGACCCCATTGCTCTTCGTGCATCCTGGGGTCACTGCTCTCTCTGGAACAGAGCAGCCTCAGCCCCACAGCATCCCCTACGGTGCCTCCCCCTGCCCAGCCTGGGTTCAGCTGCGGTGCCACCCATGGGGTGCCACCAGCATCTCAACTGGGTGACCAGTTTCAGCTCCTGTTTGGGAAGCAGCCCGGCATCCCCTGTGATGCCAGGAGGAGGTTGGGGCCACGGCAGCGGCTCTTGCCCTGCAGTGCTCAGGCACAACCAGCAAAGCCACGTCTGTGAAGCTCCAAGTTTTCTTAGCGAGAACCTGCCCATCTCTAGGGCAGGGCCTGGGAGGGCAGGTTGGTATTGGGGTGTCCTGCAGGGATCCTGGCCTCTTCGTCCCCAGGGCAGGCGTCAGGAGCTGGGACACTGTACGAGGGTCCCTGTGCCAGTGGGTCCAGCTCCTGGGCTGGCTGCAAGGGGCAGGGGGATGATGAGCACAGTCAGCCCGTGCCACGCTCCCTCCCTCCATCCCTGGATCACAGCCCTGAGCCTGTCCCCGTGTCCCAAATAGCGGTGGTGGCCGCATGGCCCTTGGGACCTTGTGTGTGTGTCCCCCGCCACCGGGACACCTGCAGCCCTCACCAGTGCCCGTGTCGCTGCAGCCACAGCATTCCCAGGAATGCACCTCTTCTCCCAGGTTGGAGCAGCGCTGGTGGGTCCTGCGGGAGCCACAGGAGTGGCAAAGCAGCAGTCGCCATGCCTGGGGGGGAGGCAATGGGTCCCGTTCACCCCCCCGCAGCTTGGTGCCGGGGTGACCGCGGGGGTGATGACATTGGGGACCGCGGGTGCTGCTGCATCCCTGAATACAGCGGCGGTGGAAGCAGGCGCTGGTGCAGGTGGGACAGAGCAGGGTGTCCGCCACCGCCTCCTGGTAGGTGAGGCACAGGGTCTGGTCCTGCTGCACCGGCCGGTGCTGCCCGCAGGAGGACCTGCGGACGGAGGTGATGCTTCAGCCCCAGCTCTCCTCCATCCCGGCCCTGGCTCTGGTGCCCCGGGGCGGGGGCACTCACTTGAGCTCCCCACAACTGGGAGACGCAGCCCCGCTCGCTGCCGCAGGGGGAGTGGAAGGCGCTGGGACAGCACCGGGCTCTGCCGGTGACCCCATCGGCAGATGCAGCACCTCTGGGGATAACAGGAGCTGAATGGTGTCAGTGCCGCATAGAACCATAGAGCCTGGAATCAACCAGCTTGGGAAAGCCCTTTAAGCTCACCCAGTCCAATCTTTCCAACAATTGCCCTTTCTGGACCCGTGCAGCTGGGGGCTCCTGTTTGCCCTCATCCAGCACAACCCCACCACGTTCCAGTGACACCGGAGCACTGATAAATCCACTTTGTCTCTCCCAGTGCCCATTTCCAGAAAACAAGACTTTTTGGATGAAGTGCCATCTGGGTGGTTGCTTGCAGGCAGCTGCCAGAGCATCCCTGGGGGATTGCTGACCTGTGCAGTGCTGGACATAGGGAACGGGGACCGTGATGCTCTCAGGCCTCACCTTCTGTGCCACCCGCTTCAGCTTGTTCTGGCTGTCAGGGCAGAGGAAGCCATAGAAGCCCTCTTCATCGGCCCCTCTCTGGCTCAGCCTGCTGGCGTGGTACTGCAAGAGGGGAGAAGAGGGGATGTGCCAGGGGCTGCCGGCAGTGCGGGGCCGGGGAGCGGCGGGTGCCAGGAGCAGGCACTCACCAGGCAGGTCTCATGGGCGCAGAGCCCACCCTGACGGCAAAGCTGCCCCAGCACCTCGGGGCTGCAATCTGCCCGCTGGCAGAACCCGCACGCTGCAGGGGGACAGCAGCATCACCCCTGCCCTGTGACAGGGTCCCAGCGTAATGCTGGGAGCGGGATGGGGCGGACACCCCACCGCCTTCCTACGGCGCTTGCATCCGCAATGCCCTCTGGCAGGGTGCTGTGCAAGTGGCTGCAGCCAAGGAGATGGCTGCGCCTGGGGATGTTGGTTCGCTCAAAGACCCTCCTGCTCTGGGGCTGTTGGTGGGGAACCCTTGCAGTGTGTGGGGTTTGCGACGCGGCACCGCACGACGGTTCCGCAAGGGGCATCTGGAATGCGGGGACAGGCGCAGGGCTGTGGTACAGGGAGGGAGGGAGGGAGCGTGGCACGGGCTGGCTGTGTTCATCATCCCCCTGCCCCTCGCAGTGCCCGCATTGCAGCCAGCCCCAGCGCTGGACCCACCGGCACCGGACCCAGCAGCACAGGGGGATGATCGCTTCCCTGGCCCTGCTGCTGCACTCTTGCTGATACAAACCAGGATCCCATTGGCCTTCTTGGCCACCTGGGCCCAGACTTGGCTCGGCTTTAGCTGCCTTTTGACCACCACCCCAAGTCATTTCCACCAGGCTCTTTTCCCTGCTGCATGGTGTTGTTGCGACCCAGGTGCAGCATCAGCCCTGAGCCTTGGTGAACCTCACCTGGGCACGGCCTGCTTCACCTTGGAGGGGATCAGCCGTGGCCCTTTGGGTTTCCCTGCCCTTCCAGGGGCTCCTGGACTATTCCTGGGTCCCCGTGGTGATAACAAACGCTGATGTGACCCATTTATCCCACAGGATTTATCCAGTCTCACTCCAGCAGCAGATGTGCATGAGATGTTTTATTAAACCTATTGAGCAATGTACAGTAGTGTGCAGTGGGTGTGAGCAGGGAAGGGAACAGAGCCAGCTCCATAATTTCACAAGAACATAGAGCTAACCTTGGGATGCAAATAAATAGAGCTTATGGGGAAGAGAGCTTCACTTGGAGGTCTGGGTTGACTGCTGCTGCCACTGGTGCTGCTGGAACCAGTGCTGGTCCATGCAGAACCTCTTCCCATTCCGCAGCTCCACGCTGTGGGGAGAGAGGGGCTGCGTTAGATGGGGGAATGTGGGGTCCAGCCATGCCCTGGGGTTCCCTGCAGCATCCTTTCCCCACATCCCCCCAAAGGTCTGACTTTAAGCAGTCTGGAGCCTTGGCTTCCTTCCTGCTTTTCTTGCTGACAGCTGAAATGGGGAATTTTGGGGGTATTTGGGATAGAGCGGTGAGAAGGGAAGTGCATGGGAAGAGCCAAAGCAGTCCTCCCAGCATGGCACCCTTTGGGGGTTGCTTGTCTTGGGGCATCCTCAAACGCAGCGCAAGCAATAGGGAAGGTGGGTGAGTGAGGGTGAGGAGCGGGGAGCCAGGGAGGAAGGCTGGGTTGGGGCACTCACCGCACAGCCCTGTGGGAGCAGTGGGTAGGTGTCTCCTGGTAGCTCTTGATGAGGAGGGCAGGGATTTTCTTCCAGATGAACATGTCCTTGTAGCAGCAAGTGCTATAGGAGCTGCGGACTGAGAGGAGGCGAAAGGGGTTGATGCTTTCCCACCCTTTGCACAAGGGATGGGGGGGTCCCCCTGGGACTCTCTTGCTCCCTTCTGCTACAGGGGTCCCCTCTCACATCCCTGGCAGTGCTGCTTTGCTCCAGGGTAGGACCCTCCTGTTTCCCTGCCCATGGAGGGCTTATTACTGATCTCCCCAGCCTGGGTGCTGGGTCTGAAGCCATCCCCAAGCCTGGTTTTGCTCATTTGGAACAAGACCAGGTCACCCCTGTGCTTGAGTCACTGGTGAGGCCCCTCAGCCCCCCCAGACCCATGGCAGAAGCAGGAGCTGAAGCTCTCATCCCCCTCCCTGAAGTCCCAGCCCCACATCAGTGGAGGAGTCAGGAATGATGCTGGGGCACCCGTGGGGAACGGTTCAACATCCCTACTTACAGGATACACCCAGGCTTCCAGTCCAGAGAGCTGCCAGCAGCAGGGAGAGCAGGGCCAAGGAGGAGAGCTTCATGTTCAACCCGGGGCTCGGTCAGCTCCAACAAGCTAGCAGCTCTTGCTGACTCAGGGCCACCGAGAGCTACCTGCCTCTGCTGCCTGCGCTTCGACATGATATACCCCCGGCCTGGCTTTCCATGACAGCTCTGGACTCTCCCTGGGGAAAGAACCGCCCCGAGGTATTGATAAAGGGCAAGCAGTGAATGGAAATTCCTTGTCCCAGCGCCTCCATCCCCGCGGTACCTGAGGGCTGCTGCAAAGTGCGATGAGCAGCAGCAGCAGTGGGTGATGCGCCGGGGCCAGCAGTCTATTTTGGGGTTGGTTAAACCACACAGGATGATGCTCATGCCTGCCAAAGCCCCGGGTGAGTTCATGTTTCCAACGCAGCCCTTGTCAGCTCGACTGCAATGCCTCTACTGTAATTCTACACTGGGTGAATGGCTTGGCAATGGCTGGGCTTTAGCCCAGCTCACCGTGAGACCCATCGCTGTCTCCCCATTGTGGTGGCTGTGCCCATCATGATGGCACCCATCACAGTGTCAGCGCCCATCACATCTCCTTGTGGCATCCCAGGAGCTCTCACTGGGGACCAAGCAGGCAATCCTGGTAGAGGAGTCTGTACTCATTAAGGTGCCTGACAAGGAGCATGGGCTGTGCCTCTTGCCCCTCTCACTGGTGGCTTCCCCAGAGCCCACGTGGATGTGATTTGGCTCCATGCACCCCCCCATTTCCCTCACTTCAGCTCTTCCCAGCTCCTTACTGACTCCAGCACTTTACATATATGGCTTAATACCAGGTAGGAAACCCAGCAGCAGGACCTGCCTGCTCCCAAGACACTTGCACAGCCAGATGTTTGCATGCATGAGATGACATTTAATTCCCTTCTGTGTGTTGTACAACAGAGAACCATGGAGCTGCTTCCCCTTAACCCCCCTGCTGCTGCCAGGCCAGCGAGCACAGCCTTGACATGCCACTGCTGCCTGCGAGAGGTGCAGGCAGCTGCCTGCATGGAAAGCAAGGCTGAAAGCATGGGGCTGACAGCAGGGCTGGACCCCAGCGCCCCATGGGGCCAGCACACCTCATCCCAGTGCGATGCTGCCCTTTGCCTTTGGGAAGGTGGCGGTGGTTGTCATAACGTGATGGGAAGGATATCCCCGATGAGCTGCTATACCCAAACATGGGGTCCCTGCAGCCACCTCTGCTAAGGGGTGACCTTTGCAGTGTCCTGTTCCCCATGGAGGGGACTCCTTGTGCTGCCTCCGGCCGCCCCGCTAGCTGGGAATGGAGAAGGAGCTGACCGGGAAGCTCTGCTGGTACTTCTTTACCCAGGCCCTGCTCGCCTGGGTGCAGATCTCCTTCCCACTCCTCACCCTGAAGCTGGGGCAGAGAGAAGACGCGGTTAGCAGGGTGCTGGTACAGGGACCCCAGCGCTGAGTCTCTGAGGGGCTCAGGATTGAACCCCCCAAAGCAAGGCACCGGGTCTAGAGGCGTTTCACCCCCTGGGCTGGGTTTAGGGTACTCACATCACTGCCTTGTGCGGGCACTCGGGGCTGGTGGGGTAGCAAGCGACAATGTTGTCCCTCTTGATCCTTCTCATCTGGAAGTTGAAGCAGCACTTGTCCGGCACGGCCGGGGCTCCTGGGGACACAGCACAAGCTCAGCTTAGCTCAGACACCCCCCTCTCCATCTCATCCCTCCAATCCCCACTGCAGCTCCTTAGGGAGACCCCCCCGTCCCCCATGCACAAAGCAAACCCACGTCCCCAGAGCGCTCACTCTGTGCCGGGCTCTGGCAGCAGAGACAAGCGAGGAGGAGGAGGAGGAGGAGGGCGCAGAGCCCCGCGGCTGCCTTCGCCATGCTGGGCTGCGGGAGGCTGCTGTGAGCGGGGTCAGGGCCAAGGGGCTGCCTTTATGGAGCAGCAGCGGGGCCGGCTTCCCCCAGGGCCCGCAGTTACGTGTGCAGGGGGAGGACCTGGTCCCCGGCCACGTCCCAAAGCACAGAGGGTGAGCAACGTTCATCCCCTCCCTGCACAGCCCCAAGAAGGGGGGAATCTGCTCCCAGATCATGCTTTGCCCCCCCCCCCGAGTGGGATTTTCCCTTAGCAGTGTGCAGGCTGGTGACCAGGCTGCTCCCAAGGTTTGGCTCCACATCCCCGTTCCCTTGCCAGGCTGAATGCCCCATGGTAGGAGCCCCAGGATGGGCAGAGGGTACAGAGATCTCCTTTTGGATGGGGCCAGGCCAGATTCAGCATCCTGCAGGGTCCCCAGCAGCCACACCCCCCCCACAATGGTCCATGTCCTCCCCTTGCACCACAAAGGTTTACATCCGATTGCTTTGCACTCTGGCCCTGGGACAAACACCTAAATATCCCCCCCCCAAAAAAACCCTCATAGAAACCAGTTCCTGCCTGGTTGCAGCAGGCATGTACACAGCTCCGTGCTGGGTTTGGGGCTGTTTGGCAGGGCTGGGAGAGGCCGTGCAGGTGGTTCCTCTTCTCTCCCCCTGGCGCCGAAGCAGCAGCTCATGTTCTTGGCCACGCTGAGCTGGGAAAGGCAGGGGCCAGGCTGGGGCTTCCTCAGTGGATTTGGCCTGGCTGCAGCTGTCCACAGAGCCCCCTCTCCCCCCCAGCCCCGGCAAATCCCAAGCGCATCCCAGCTGCCGGCAGCTGGTGAGTGGTGGGAAGCAATGGGAAGATGCAGATGTGCATCCCCGCCAGCCCGGCTGTGCTGCATGAGGATGGGGATGCTGTTGGCATCCCGATGGCCTTGTAGGTACCCTGGGCTGCAGTGCACCCCTATTGTAGAGACTTGGCTGGGGAGGGCATGGGGTGCTGGTCCAAGCAGGGAAAGGTGGGAATGGTGGGGTCATGAGTGTGCTTCCATGTGTTGCTCTCCAAAGCCACTTCCCAGAAATCAGCCTCTCTTTCTGTTTGGGCGCACGTGGGATAACAGTGGGATAGAGCAAGTGGGGCTGGGTGATTCCCCAGGGCTTGGGGGTGCAGACGAGGTTGTGTTTCCATGCTTGGCTGGTGGAGCGAAGCACAGACACGTCATCATCCCAAATCCCATTTAATCTCTCCCTGGGGAGACTGTAGGAAGTGGAGGAATGTGGATGACTCTGGTCATGGTCTGGCGCAGCTGCCTGGCTCGTCTTTCTCTTCCTGGATCCATTCTTTCCTCTTACCCCCTTTCTCATCCCCTTGCACAGAGGAGGTCCTGGCCCGACTGGGATAAATGTGTCCCTTTAAGGGCAGCAAATATTCCCTGCAATAAGAAAATGAAACAGGAGCTCAAGCAAAAAGGTTCCATTGGACTGGGAAAGGCCCTTGTTAAAGACTCCCAGGCAAAATGCTGGGATGCATCGGGCTGGGGAAGTCCAGGGATGACTTCCCAAGCACCTGCAGCATCCCTCTGACCTGCTCCCAGGCACCAGCATCTGTCCCATAGGACAGGTGAACCCTGTGGACAGGGGATTTTGGAGCACAGGGGATTTTCAGCCCTGACTGGGCCCTTGACCCCACTGGGCGCTGGTGGATGCTGTGGCCCCAGCCTCGCATGGGCACCCCACATGGCTGCTGCTCCACACGGCTCCTCTGCACTCCTGAACGGAAAGCAAAAGCAGCTCCTGGGATGACCACCACCTCCTCCAGGAGCCTCTCAGTGATTAACCACCCTCCGTGCTCACAACCAGCCCCATCTCACAGGGCACTGCTGGGGCTGCCAGGGGCAGCTGCTGGAAACTCCAGGATACCCGCCCGGTGGCACAGCTCCCATGGGAATGCCGCTTGCCTTGGGTGAGAGCTGCACTTCCAGATGGATGTGCAGGTGTGTTGTTGGTTCTGGGGCACTTCAGCTGATCGATAACCCCGGGGCGGGTGTGAAGACCGAAGTGCAGCATCCTCATGACGGGACGGTTGTTGCCGCTGGGGCAGCCAAAGCCATGAACAGGATCAAAGCAGCTTTTCCAGGTCAGGTCTGCTTTTCAGACAGGATTGTTTGGTTTATGTCTCTGTCAGATCAGCCTTTCCATTACCTCGCGGGGGCTGATGGTGAGGTAATCACTAAATACACACCCCATGTGTGCTGTTTCCCTCTGTAAGGTCCTTGCCTGGCCCCAGCTGCTTGCAGAGACGGTTCATGCTGCGATGGGTGATGGGTCTGCCCTCATCTGGCCCCAGGAAGAGGTGGCTCAATGTCCTCCCCTGCCACCACCTCCTACCCCTGTGGAGCTGGATCCTGCCCAGGTGCCATCACCTTCCCCAGAAAGCAGCAGAGGGCTTTGGGGTTTTATTTGTGTGCCTCAGGCTGGGAATCTGCATCTCACCCCCAGAGCTGCTCGCTGGGATGGAGTGGGTTGTGCTGAGGCATCACCTGGTACCTGGCTGCCCTGGGGCTGCGGGGATGGGCCCATCTCCTGCTGTCAGAAGATGCAGGCTATAGAAATAAGGTGAATGGGATGCTGCATCCTTGTGCAGGAGAGGTTTCACCAGGAAAATCGGGGCCAAGCACCGATTTCAGACACATGAATCCCTTAGGAGCAGGCACTGCTGGAAGAAGCTCTCCTGCCTCACCCGGGCAGGAGGAAAGGCTATGATGTTCAATGGCTGCAGGAACCCAGTGAACCAAATGGGATTGTGTGGCTCTGACGTAGATCTCTGGGGTTTTGGAGCCCTCTCTTGAGTTTGGAATGTGGTGGCTGTGCTGGGGCAGCTGCCCTTTCCTGACGGTGCCAGGTTGCCCTATGTCCCAACAGCCCCATAATGGGGATAGCAGCCCCAAAGGTGAAGTTTTTCAACCTAAAGCAGTGGATGAGGGGCTCAGAGCATCCATGGCAGGGCTGATCCCAAGGACTAAAAGCTTTCATTTGGGACAATGGTTCCTGTCCACATCATGGGAGGAAGGAGCCCTGTGGTACCGGTCACGAGGCTCATCTCCCGGCGTTCCATCATCATGTTCCATCATCACTTGGGTGTCCCAAGCTGAACTTTCCCCCTTCCTCAGCATCCCCCGTGTGCTGCCTGACTCATTTCCTGTGGCTTTGGCCCTGGTATCCTGGCTGCTGCCTCCGCACCAGGAGCAGCCCTGGCTGGAAAGCTGATTTCACACCAAACTCCTCTGCTTGCCATTGCGGTCGGGGCCGCGCTGCTCGGTGTGAGCGATCCCTTCCCCTGCTCCCAACCTTGGCCTTTGAAACCCAAAGGGTAAAACTGAAATAAACCCAAAGCACCACTCTGCAGGCTGCACACGCCTCACCATTCCCCAACAGCCTGAAAGGCAAGAAGTGGCATTTAATGGTGGAAAAAAAAAGAAAAGAAACCCTAAAAGAGCAAGTAAATGCTCATAAAATCATCTGCACCCAGGAGCTGGAGGCAAAACCAATAAGAAATCAGGTTAGGGACCTGTTGAGCTCTGGGTTCTCTGCAGGCACAAGGCTGAAGGCTGGGCAGTGCTGGTGGGATGTGGGGAGGTGGTGATGGGCAATGGAATCAGCATCACCAGGACGTGAGGGCTCTGCTGCAGCACCCCAGTTCCAATCATGACCCAGCCCCAGCTCCGTGGGCTGCAGCTATCAGCAGCTTCAATCTGTGGTGTTGGTGGCTGGTATTTTCACACATATACGTTGTGAAACCACCTCCCGGGGGAGGAAAAGACACTCAGTGGAAGATGAACTCATTTCCCTTGGGACCAGGCTGGGGTATTTCCCTTGCGCATCCCTGAGCTGGGGGAGCTGAGGGAAACTGAAAGCGAGGAGCACTGGATGTGACAGCGGTGACGGAGATGAGCATTGGCTGTGTGAGGTTCGGCTCCACCAGCGGCCTGACCATGGTCTGGGTGAGGCTCCAGCCCATGCTCCTGCCGGATGGATGTGCTGGCTCTGCCGGGCTGGGCATGGGAGGGCAGAGCAGGGTTTGCGGGGCTGGCCTGGAGCACAGCATCGCTGGAAGGGCTCCCGCATCCCTCCGAGCCTTGGTGATGTTTTTCCTCCGGTTGGCGCAAGATGTCAGTGCTGCACAAGGAACAGCAGCCGGTGCCGTCCCAGTGCATGGGTGCTCCTGCTCCATCACCTCGGGGTCCCCAGCATGGGGGGCTGCCGGGGTGCTCTCGGGGTCCGGAGGTGCCCGCATCGCTGTCAGGGACCTACCAGGGCTTCTCCTGCCCGATGGAGATGCACCAAGAGCAGCAGGGCTCAGCCAGCCCCATGGCCTCGGGTCCTTCTCCTTCGGAGACCCCACAATGCTCTCAGACACCCCCAGCCGCATAGGAGTCATCTGGGGAGAAATCCAGATGGGAGAGGAAGACGGAGGGGGATCAGATCCATTCCCCACATCCTATAGCACCACCATCACTGCCACTGGCCATCCTCTCCATCGCCGTGGTGTGCAGGGGATGAAGAGCAGCTCTCCTGGCGCCAGCATCCCTCGAGGGGAGACGAGATGCTCCATGCTGGGGGAAAACAGAATAGAAGAGGGGATACAGAGGGAAAAGAAGCTGGGAGTGAAAGAACTGAAACTCTTATCAGCCACACGTGGAACGAGGGTGGGGGGAACGTCAAGAGAGTGTTGACTTGTCTGGAGGCTTTGGGGACCTGGGGTGACCAGAAAAATAACACATCAAAGACCTCGCGTATGCCTGAAGACAGATAAAAACCCGGAGCCAAAATGTTCTATGAATATTTAAGTGCCATCAATATTTAATTAGCAGATAGAGAGAGATTAAGAGCAAAGGGATCCATCCTCCACGTGGGCTCCAGCGCTGCGCTGTGGGTACATGGGGGCTCGTGGGGGGCACGGTGCTGCCTGCAGCAGGGCTCAGTACCAAGACTGGGGCGCTGGGACACTGAAAGAAGGGAAGGAACCCCCTGAAAGGAGAGGCTCTGCTTCCCTATCCCTCTGCTGTGGAGCTGGGCGGGAGAGGGGAGGGATAACTTGTGCTTGGCCCAAGGGCTGCATCTCCAAACCAGCGATCCAAGAGAATCTCCAAGAAATTCTTTCTGGAGATTCAGGATGCTCCAAAAAGAGCATCTTTGCCCATTAGCACCGCGGCCTCCCCACCACGTTCTGATGAATTGGCCACCGAGGGCAGCAAACGGAGCCCCGCATCCATCCAGCTTTTGGTCCATGCTCGCCCTCCTCTGGGCTGGAAATCGCTCTCCTGCCCTGGTGCCTGTGAAACCCTCTTGGCTGCAGGCAGTGGGGCAGAAAGCTGCCTGCCTGCCCCCGACCTCCCCCCGGACCTGCCCCACACTGCTCTAATATGTGGGGCTCTGTGTGCTAATGCTTCACCCTCGGTGTTTAAAGCCACATGTGCCTGAGAGTTTAATCCACTATTAATCCCCAATGACTTCCAGGTGACAGCAATGGCCAGGGGTGGCAGGAGGGGAGGGGATGGGCACTCGTGTGCCACTGTGGTCCACTCCTAGACCATGTCCCCATGTCCCCTGTGCTGGGGGACATCCCCAGCCTCCAGCCTGACCACACGGCTCCCACCCTTTGTGCCAGGCTCATCCTTTGCCACCGCGGTCCCCAGCACGGGGATGGGCGCGGGGAGAGGGTCAAGGATGGGGAGGGCTCGTCTTGGCCATCCCTGGGGCTGGAGACAGAGCTGGGGGTCCCAGCACAGCTCAGCCCTGGGCTTTGAGTCCCTCTTTACCGTGCTTTGAGGTTCTTTCCCTCTCTGGGGGCTGCATTAGCTGGAGGGGGACTGGAGAGGGCGGTAAATGCCAAGCCGTGATGGGTTTTCCTCGCCTGCTGGGCCAGGCGCTGGCAGGACCTGGGGGATGCGGGACAGGCACATTTGCAGTATGTTCGCAGCCCCCAAAACGCCTCCTGACCCCTTCTTCAGGCAAACTATTGCTTGTGCTGGATCTGCTGTCTGGATGTGGCCACTGGGTCTGGATCAGGTCTTGGAGGTGAGGATGCGATGCTGGGGTTGGGCGTGATGCCAGGGATGCCCTGCACTGCTTCATCCCCTCTCTCCATCCCAACAGCCTATGCCAGCAGGCCGACGAGCTGTGGTGTGCCCTGTCCTCTTGCAGCCAGGGACATCCGAGTGGCTTTACCCTCCCAGCCAAGGTTTTGTGGCCAACCTGGTCCTCCAGCACCTCCCGAGCCAGGGATGCTGTGAACCCGGGAGGGCATTTCATGCCTGCTGATGGCTGCTGGCAACCTGCAGCCATCAAACTGCTTTGCCAGACACTTTCCCACCAGCCAGAAGGGGAATTTATCTGTTCCCCTCCCTCTTGTTTGTGATGTATTTGCAGCAAAAGCCCTCCATGCCTTTCCTCCCCTCTGCAGCAGAGCTGGAGCCTGGGTGAGCAGTGGGAGCAGGCACGGGGGGTCCCCATTCTCCATCCCCTGCAGCAATGAGTGGTACCCAGAGAATAAAACCATCCTCCCCAAGCCCATCTCGGTGTCTTTAACCACCAACAAAGCCAGCGTGGGACCCGACACCCCTGCACACCGCCCAGCATTCCCTGGCCCCGGGAGGACGGGGATTACGCCGGATCACTCATGTATAAAATTGCTCCTGGTCCATGGAGGAGCCTGTCAGCAGGGAAAGCCGGGATGAGCTCCGCTCGCTGCCTCGGCGTAGAGACCTGCCGGGCCCTGTGCCGCGCGGCGATGCGGCGGCTGCAGTTTCCATATCTGGGCCATTCACCACTCGAGACTTTCAGTGCCCGGAGCAATGGCATGTACTGCTGATGAGTTCTTTCTGCTCCAGTAATTACAGTGAGGAATTTGTCAGAACGAGCTTTCTAAAACCTTCTTGTCTTGTTCTGATTTTACCTGGAGTGTAAAAAGTCATTAGTACGGTGAAACGCAGGCTGTGCTAAGCCAGCAAGCCATCCACGTAACGCAGTTTACATCCACTGCACACTCAACATGCACACAGGGAGGGGAAAAAAAGGGGAAACCAAAAACTAATATTATTTAATATTATTGCTGACTTTCTGTTTTACCCGGGTGGAGTTTTCCATGATTGAAATTAGCAGGGTGAGGAGGCAAGTGGAGAAGGTGGCAGACCTGTGGGATGTGCTGGGTGCCGGTGTCTCCTCTTCCCCTCATTGGCTGCATCTCTGAATGGTGAGGCATGGGACCACTGGTTTCATCTAGCACAGGCCAGCCCTGCAGTTTGGGGTAAGGTGTGTTTCACCCACAAACCCTGTTTCAGGAGCTTCTCTCCTGCCTGCAAACACAAGCCTAGATTCATTGGGTACATGGATTGGAGGGGATCCTGCCAGCCCTAAGCCTGTGATGGGACCGTGCTGTCCCTGTACAAAATGGAAGTGGGAAACTCACCCGGATGATGCCCCGGATCCCTTGGGTTGCTGCGAGCATCCCACTGTGAGGCGTCGAGCTCAGGGTGGGAAAACCCCTCCTGATCCCATCATGGCCTGAAAATAGCATCATTTGTGGTTTCAGAGCCTCCCAGCTGCTTCGGGCTCCAGTTTCAGGGATATCAGCAGATGTCAGGGAGCGTCTGGGGAACTCAGGCTTGAAATGAGCCAGGAGGAAAATCGTATCAATAGGGAAAACCCAGGAGCTGGGGTCAGGAGAAGTTGTGAAGTGGGTGTCAGCACCTTCCCTGCTATTACCGCAGGGATCTACAGCCCTGGTTTGCCATCCGTGTGGGCAGAGCGCGGCCCACAGAGGGTTGCCACCCCCACCGAAAGGAGATGGATGGGAATGACAGGACCTGGGTCTGTGTTTGAAGCTTTCCAGCCAAAAAAGAAAGGAAAGTTAGCAAAAGGTAGAATGTGGCAGAGAGGATTTCACTTACAAACCTCTCCTCCATCTGCCCCTGGAGGATGATGCCCGGCTGGGTACCACATCAATCCATCGCTGATGCTGCTTCATCACTGTTCTGCCTGGAACCCAGCAGGAGCTCCCACACCCCCATGCCCTTCGGGTTTTTTTGTTAATAGGAAGGTTTTAAAAGAAAGAGAATCTTCTGTCTTGGGCTCTAATCAAAGCATTTTGGTTTGGATTTAATTAAATGATAACTTTTTAGGGGCTGAAAGGAAACCCTTTGGTGGGGGCTGCTTGGATTTCAGGGTATTTCCAGCATCCCTGAAGGCCACTTCAAAGAGAAGAAGTGATTGCAAGGCAGAGCATCTCTCTCTGCTGATGCAAAACCCAAATCTGAGCTTTCCTCCCTTCTTACTTACTTTCACAAGCAACTCGGAGAAGTTCAGTCAAGTGTGGGGATGCTTCTGGTGTCACCAGATCTGTCTTTTGGGGCCAGAAATACTGGGGAACAGGGAATATTTCACCCCAGTGTTATCTCCAGGAGACACATCACCTCCCAGGTGCCAGACAGGTATTTTGGTGCTTGAATGGGTGTCTGGGGAATGATGTTTACAAGCCAGGCAGCAGATTGATCCTTGTGCACAACACAGCTCGGCTTCTGCTTTTCCCTTTCCTTTGAGTTACTTTGGGGTGCAAAGACGCATTTTCCCCTTTGCAGCGCCTCTTATTAATATGAATTATTCCCTCTCACTAACAATGTGATACCCCATATGTGTACACCCCGGAAGGGCTGCTGCTTCATGCTCTGCTCCCAGGGTAAATGGCAGGTGAATAAGATTAGGGGCTGTGTGTGCACTATCTAAGAGCCTTAACTGGCAATTCCCAGAAATGGTGGGGAAAAAAGTCAATAGCACTTATGTGATGCTGCTGTGCTGGAGCCAGGCTTGGACCGCTTGGAGCCACTTGGGACACACCAAAGGGGGTCCTTGATTCCTCATTCCCCATCATGATTAGGCTCCAAATGGGGTGTCAGCATTAAAGGGATGGATGTGGGACATTGGTGGTGATGGAATGGGTGTGGGTGCTCTGCTTCCACTGCTCCTGGGTGTCCCCAGCCAGATGTGGCACACGCGAATCTCCCCCCAAGTCTGGGGCCATAGAGGCAATTCAGAGTGCTTTGGGTACCAGTAAAGCTGCCTTTGCTCCAGTACTGGAGAAGAACAGCACTCATCCGGCTGCTATTTCTGTTTTGCTGAAAACCTGCAGTTTTGGGTTGGAAACAAGACACTGGTTCAAGGTCAAGCTCCAGGGGCTTTAGCCAAAAACCCAGAAAAACAACCCTATGTGGGTGATTAAAATCATCCAACCTCATGGTCCCAGAGGGGGATTTTCTTTCATCTCTTTGCCCAAACCCAGAGCCAGAAGCCGGTTGCAGTCACGGAGCCACATGTTCCTGGGGGACTCTGATGCCCCACACTCACTGCTTGGCTCTTGCCTGGCTTTCTGCCCTTTTTTCTCACCCCATTCCCAGTTTCCAGTATTTTGGCTGTTGCCCCGCTCTGCAGTGCTGCTCTCGAGCCTCCTCTTCCCTCCTCCATCACAAGGATTGAGGCGGGTCTGAGGGTGCTGCGGGATGGAGCATCCCTTGGGGATGGCTGGAGGCTGCAGTTTACTGACTAAAAGAGGACAAATGCCTCCTGTCAAGCACATAACCTGGGATGTGGACAAGAGGAAAGGGCATCCAGTTATTTGTCAGAGCGTATTCCCTGATACTCGCAGTGCCGTGTGAGGGCAGGGTCCAAAAGCTGCCCCAGTGGGATGCACCCATCCTGTCCCTGTGCCACCCAAATGTGTACCCGCTGCTTGGGGACACATTCCTTCACCAGTGCATCCCAGTCCACTGAAGCAATGGCTTTACTGGGCTGGGATTTCTTCACCTCCCCATCCTCTGCCCAGCCCTTTCAACATCCTCAGATGAAGCACTAGAGATGGGTGAAGGGAGTTAAAGTGGCTGGAAAATGATTTTAGCAAAGCCTTAAAGCAACTCTGCATCCTCACATTGCTTCCAGTAATAAAGCTGGGTTATTACAAAAATCTATTACCATCAAAAGCCGCTGATAAACCTGCAATGCATCCGTCCTGAGGTTTAATATTCCTTCTGGAGAGCTTCCCCTTCTCTGCAGCACCGGGCCCTTATCTGCCATTGCCCGCCTGGACAGGCTGCGCCGTGATCAGATTGGGTTTGCTAAGAAAACCCGATGTGTTTTGGAGGTGGTTCCAGCAGCTTTAGAGGGGTCCAAGCTGCACCCCTGAGATGGGCCAACAGCAGAGTGATGGGAAATGGGGTTTCTTGCCCAAGTTTTTGCCAGTGTTAGAAAAGGGAGAGGAAAAATCTGCTTTGGGATGGTTGGAAACTACTGCTTGTCCCCCCTTCCTCAAATTATGGCCTGATGGACATGAGGAGAAATGAGAAAATCAATAAGGAATGAAGAATGAGAAATTAGAAATAAGGAATAAGGGATAAGGAATAAGGGATGAGGAATATAAGGAATAAAGAATAAGGAATGAGGAATAAGGAATAAAGAATGAGGAATAAGGGATAAGGAATAAAGAATAAGGAATAAAGAATAAGGGTTGAGGAATAAGGGATGAGGAATAAGGAATAAGGGATGAGGACTAGAACAGGGTCCTATCCCAGCCCCATGGACTGGGACCATCCTGAACAGGAAAGCATCCTCCTCATAGGCAGGTTTTAGGGCTGCTTATGCAGGGGATGCTGCCGGATCTGCTGTTCACCTCCTGCCCGGGTAAGTGGGAGTCTGGGATGGAGACTTCAGTAACAAATTGCCTGCTTTTTAGTGGGATTAAAAACAGAGAGCGGGCTCCTGGGATGGCACTAACGCTCCGGCAGATCTGGCTCGCGGCTGGGCTGATAACGCTGGCGCCGGTGTGTTTTCCAGAGAGCTCTGGGGAGGCAGATGGGGAGACAGCGAGCCTTGTGGTCCTGAAGGAAGCAGAGCTCACCACAATGGAGAGGTGAGCCTCGGGCCCAGGACCAGAATTGATCAGGGGTCACCACTAATTACTACTAGAGATGCTGGGCTGGTCCTGGTCCTGGTCTGGGGGTCCTATAGCCCATAAGGAGGATGGGGGCTGAGGGGTGGTTGGGTCCTTTCCACTCTCGCTGAGCTCTGCTTTTGGGGTTTAGGAAGGGCTTTCCTCTGGGTTCATCCAGGACCAGCGCATCCACAGGGAGCCAGTGCTCAAATCACAGCTCTGCAGTGCAGACAAACTCATATTGGGGTCCCTCTGCTCAGCTGCAGCCCTTGCTGCTGCTTATGGGTCTCAGAGGCTTATAACTAAGTGCAGGTAGTGCAAGAACTAATTAAGATCACTAATGGATGGAGCAGGACTGGGCAGGTGCTCACATACCCACTGGCCTGGCTTTTCCCATGGGAATCAAGCCACTGGGAGGGCTGGCGTTGAGCACCTCCAGGGAGCCCACACTGGTTTCTGGAGGGGGACCATAAATCTTTCAAGGCTGCAAATGTCTTTTTAGTTTTTTTCTATTCTGGGTGAAGAAAATGAGGGTTTTTTCAACTCCTTTTAATGTCACTGGTACAGAGAGATGGGAGCGATGCTGTTTGTGCAGACAAGCAGAAACCCGCTGCCTCCCTTTGCCTTTGCAACTCCTGTTTTTCTCACTGCCTGGTTTGGGAGAGTTCCGTGTGTGCCAGAATGATGCCTGATGATAGAGAGGAAACCTGGGCAGCAGCAGTGTTGTGGCATCCCATGGGCCAGCCTGGGGTTCCCCTCATGGGCACTCTTCTAAGGATGAGCACAGCTCTCCTGATGGCTGAGATCTGTGCTAAAAGGATGCTGTGGTGGTAAAATGGCATCACCAAAACCCTGGGGGATGCCAGAGGGAAGTCAGAGAGAAGCCTGCAAATAGGGTTCAGCCTCTCATGCATCTGTGCTCCGTGATACAGGGGCACTTGAGCATCTGCCCTCATTGAGGATGGAGAAATGCTTTCCCATGGGAGCAAGCAGCCTGGTTGCTCACCCTCCACACCCCACTGTGGTGGGATGTGATCATCTCTCGGACACCCCAAGAAGGCTCAAAAAGGGCTGCAGGTGTCATAAAAAACACCCCCCCCCCATCCAGCCCCATTAGCAAGGTCGATGTCGAAGATGCATTAGAGAAGTCACTGAAGACATCAAGGGCTTTAATTGAGATGTGACCACCTGTAGCCAAATACTGCATCATCTTTGGCCAGATACCATCAAGGTCAGGAGTGTTTTGTTCAAAATAGTGCTGAGCTGATAGAAATGATTGCTAGAAGCCTCAGACACTGGTTTTTGCCACAGAATTGTGACCCTTTCCCTGCCTGCTTCGGAGGCAGCCCAGCAGCTATCCCACTGGAAGATCCTCCCTCTCCCCTGACCATTCCCCATCCTTCCCTTCCACGTGTGGACTTTCTAGGGGCTTTATTCTATTTGGAACGGCTGCTGCATAGTGAGCAGAGAAATGACGTTGAAGGAAGCTCTTTTGACCCCAGCTCTATAATTATTCAGGCTCCAACAATGCATAGGGTTCAAATGCTGTTGATGCTTCCCAGCCCTGGCCTGCAGATGCTTTCTGTTGGATACAGGATAGCCTGCTGTCCCAAAGGCTCAGCGTGGGTGATGGGGGATGCAGGCAAAGGCCTTTGCATGGGTTTCGTGGTAGGTTTTTGCACCCTGTGAATGCCCCGATGCGAAATGAATGATTTTCCTGCTGGTTTGGGGCATATTTAAGGTGAAACCAAATTGCTGCTGCCTGCTCCCTGCCAGCTTGAGTCCACGCTGATGCAGGCAACATGTTGCTGTAGGTCCCAGAGAGCAAAGTGAGGAGCTGAACCCAAGAGCTCCTACCTCTGCCTTCCCCCTGTACCACCCCCCAAATCACAGCAGCCCATTCCCACTCGGGCTCTGCCTCCTCCATCCTCACCCGGGGCTCTGGAAGGGGTTAATCCCCTTGGCACAAAACCAGATGGGAAAACATTTGCTGCTAAATGAGCTCCTGAAAAATTCATGGCCCTAAATGGTCTTCCAGGGGGTTCTCCTACCCCAGGAGGGATGGGAGCAGCCCAAATCCCAGCTGGGAGCTACTAATGGCAGGAAGGAAAGAGCTTCAGTGGGCCTTGCTCCAGATGGAATCTGTAACCCCAGGACACCTTGGCCATTACTGGGATGGCCATTAGCAGAGCTGGGGCTGACCCAGATGAATTAGCAGCTGCTCCATCATTATCCCACTGAACACGCCAGCCGGGAATGAGGCTCCGAGCTGCGGGGTAAAAGCCTGGCTCCGGTTTCGCCTCCCAGCGTGGTGGCCAGGGGTGGTTTCCATTAGTTGGGGTGGGCAGATGCCCATCTACCCATAGCAGAGCCCCAGTAGCGAGCCTCTGGGGGAAATGAGGGCTGTGCTGATGTCTCCTTGCTTGCAATTAGTGCTCCAGCACTTGAAGGGAGATCCCCCAGGGAAGTGTCTGCTGGTGTTGAACCACATCCCATGGGAGGAGGCACGGAGGGGGCATGGGGGAACCCCCCCCTCCTGCTGCTGGGGTCTGACACTCTGGAGATGTTCAGGTGCCTTTTGGGCTGCAGTGATTGCCCAGCTTGGGGCCATTCTGCAATGGGGGTCCTGTAGGAGATGCTGGTGGGGGTGAGACCCTGGAGGTGCCATCACCCCATGCCCGGGAGTAAACTCATCCCAATGCACTGCAGTGCCTCCAAAACCAAGACAGGCTGTGGGATGTTCAGCTGGCATCAGCCCTTCTCCCAGCACCTCCCCCTGGAGCCATCTCCATCCTCATGGGTGCTGTTGTGATAGGTCCAGTAAAGGGGAAAGGGAGGCCTGGCTGCTGCTTGGCTGGGGTGGATGGATGGATGGAAGGATGGATGGATGGATGGATGGATGGATGGATGGATGGATGGATGGATGGATGGATGGATGGATGGATGGATGGATGGATGGATGGATGGATGGATGGATGGATGGATGGATGGATGGATGGATGGATGGATGGATGAATGGATGGATGGATGGATGATGGATGGATGGATGGATGGATGGATGGATGGATGGATGGATGGGTGGATGGATGGATGGATGGATGGATGGATGGATGGATGGATGGATAGATGGATGGATGGATGGATGGATGGATGGATGGATGGATGGATGGATGGATGGATGGATGGATGAATAGGGGGAGAAGGGGATGAAGACATGGGTGAAGAGATGTGTGGAGGGACAGGGTGTGGGATGGAGAGATGGAAGGATGAAGGGATAGGGGTGGACAGGCAGGAAAAGGATGGAAAGGGATGGATGGATGGATGGATGGGCAGACAAAACGATGGTACATAGGGATGGATGCATGGATGGATGGGTAGGTAGATGGAGGGACAGAGAGAGGATATACAGGAGGGAATGGCTGCTGGCTAGACAGGTAAGAGCTGACCGTCCCAGCAACCAGATTCAAACAGACCTTTGCTCTCATCTGAACTGGCCATTTTCATGCTCCCCTGGTAAGTTCCCCAGCTGCAGAGAGCTGGTGGGATCTCATCCTGCTTGGCCACTGCCAGGCTGTCAACCTTGGGCCAGGCATGAGCCCACACCAGTGCTGTGCCCCACAGTGAGCTCATCCCTGCAGCACCATGAAGGGCTCTGCAGCCCCAAATCCTCTCTGCAACAGTGGTCCCTTAACTGCCTGAGAGGGGGTGACTGGGAAACCAAAGCAAAGGGGCTGTTCTCATTCACCTAAGTGCTTTTCCCTGTCTTTCCATCTTGGCCAGAGAGACAGGGAAGAGGGTGGAGACAGGGGTGGAAAGATGCACCCGGGCAGTTCAGTGTCCCCTGGTGAGAGGGCAGGGATGCTGATGGGGACCCATCCTGGGGACATGATCCCTGTGGGCTCTCCTGCACCCTTGCTAGGACTCAGAAAGCCACAGTATGTGCAGTGAGGCAGGAAAAGAAGCAATTCTGCTCTTTTCATATGTCTTGTATATAGGCATAGGTGTTGGTGAGGTCTGGGTGGAGGTAACTCCTCCAAGAGCAGAGTCCCTTTGCAGGCAGGGGCTTGCAGACACCTACCCCTCACCTCCTTGCTGCCCTCCAGCCTGCCCCATATGGGTATGTATGCATAGGGGCTATAGGGCTGTGGGCACTGAGCCTACCAGTGCTCCCACCTTTCCCATCAGCATTCCTGCACCTCCAGGCACCACAGGGGCTTTGGAGATGTGCAGGTCAGGATCCAGCCGTCACCAAAATCCCAAGGCTGGGGATGCTAAATGTGCTTTTGCTTAAGGCAGAACCTGTTGCCTTTGATTTCCCGGCGTCTGATGATGCCTCGCTCAATGGTTTGGCATTTAAGTGCTGCAAATCCTCTCATCCCCTCCAAAAGAACAACAAAACGACAGGCTGGCCCTCCCCATGCTGCTCCCCGCATCTAACAGCACCCAGCATCAGCTGCTCGTGGCCTCAGCGCTGCCGTCAGCCCACTGCTGATTTCGAAGAAGCTGCTTTGTGAGCTCATCCAAAGGGCTAAATCCTCCCCCGAATCTCCACCGGGCTTTGTATTTTTGGGGACACACACACACAAAAAACCCACCCAGCAAGCAAACAGCAAGGCGAGAAAGGAAACGCTATTGCTGGCATCCCTGGCTGCCAAGATAACCGCCCCCTCCTAACGAGCTGCTGTAATTAGCTGCTTTGAATCCCCAGCGCTGGGGGAATGCGTTCGTCACGTTTCTGTGGGGATGCTGGGATGCTCCGTTGTAACGCGGGATGTGTCAGTGTGCGATGGATGCTCCCACCCTGCGCCCGGAGCACAGCCTGGTACCCGGCCGCAGCAGAGCTTTGCCATCAGCATCTTTTCCTTTTTGGCTTGGAAATACAGGGGGAAAAGATGGAAATGGAGAAATTTCCTCATGGAGTAGAGATTTTTTTGTAAGGAAAAGGGGAAAAGAAAATCACTGCTGCTCTATTGAGATGTTCCCCTCTGCACCGCTGGGCCTGCAGGGTTTCCTGCTCAGGGGACCCTTTCATTCCCCCATTCCCCCATGCTGAGCCCCAACAACTTTGATAATGTTGACTTGTTATAGCAGATAAAATATTAAAGGCCTATGATATAGCCTGGAATTAATATTTTAATAGAATGTAAAATTCGAGGCAAAGACGAATCCAAACAGTAAAATTGAAATGAAACGTTTTTATCTCGCAAGCAGGAAAGGGCTTTGGTGCTACTGCTTTGATTCACCCTTCCATTACTTTTATACGCTATTAAAATATTCATTTTAATATTATAAATATTGCATTCGATATCTAATGCACCATTACACTGTTTGGGGCACTGGAAAGTCAAAACAATTTGTGGTCACGGGTGTCGTGGGGTGTGCTCTGGACCTCCAGCATCTCAGCGCTGAGATATCAGCCTGCTTCTTGCTTCTCCCACCCGTTGCCCTCTGCCAGCATCACCCCAGGAGGAGAAAAGACCCATGGGGAGGCCCTGGGGTAGGGACAGTCCCCAAGTGGGTCGAGATAGAAGGGAAGAGCAGGACAGAACCATGGAGCCACATAACAAGCCATGAGCCTCACGAAGAAACCAGCTGGACAATTAATTGCAATAACAGGCTTCCCCCCCCTTATTTTATAATAATATAATATTAATTGATGGCAATTATAGGATTTCTATATTTGTGTCATTATCCGAGCTCTGTAAGGAAAGGCAGATGATACAAATGTATTTCGGGTGCTGCTTTGAAGGGGAGGGAATTGATATATATATATTTAATCACGTTCCAGGATCAGCCAGTCCTATGCAGAATTAGCTGTGGGGCCAGGGTGTGAGTGCTCCAGTCACTAACAAGGCAGCTGCTGTCGGAGAGAGCTGCTTGTGGGCAAGGAACTTCCTTGCCTGTATTAATCCTTATTGGAAAATAATGGGAAAGCCGGAGGCTTGGGCTGAGGGTTTCACTGTCCTGGGGCGTTCCCAGGCCTTTTACAGTTTGTTTCCTGCTGGTTTATAGGCTGTTTATTGTCTTTGGAGGTTATGGAGTGAAAAATAACAGCCCAGGTTGTCCCTTCCTGGTGCAACCCCCTGGCTCTTGGCTTTAAACCCCCCCAAAATGTGGGATTCGGTGCTGTGTTTTCCCATGCCCCATTCCCCGTTGCACCCCACGGGTGCTCCATGCCTTTCATGGCTCCATCGTCATCACAGTGGGAGATGCAGTGGAGCTGGGGAAAGCTTTGATGAGCCGTGGTGGGCATCATCCTTGTGGGTGCCTCAGTTTCCCCAGTGTGAGGGGAAAGATGCACCCCCCTGGACCCCTTGTCCATCACTTGTGGTCCCTTCACAGCAGCCCCTGCGCCCTCTGCCTCAGCAGCTCGTCTCCCCCATGACACCTCCATAAAGGCTCCCGCAGGGATTAGGGCTGGATTTGGTGATTACCACCTACCAGGCACTGTTATCCCAGTGATTAGTGCTGCCCCGGGATTACAGGCAGGTGAAATGCAGGCCAGGGATTACGAGGGGAGGCCGGGCTGTCCCGGCACTGTGGATGCTTTCTGCACAAGTGCTGTTGATTGGGGTTTGCTCCCACAGCCAGGATTTACCCACATGGAGGTTGATGCCTTCAAAGTGCCCCCAGCCCATAGGGTTTGCACCCCAGAATCCTTCCCCATGTAGGGTGATGTTGTGATGGAAGTGGATGTGATGGGAGTGGATGCAATGCCACTGAGAGTGAATCCAGTGCCGTTGGGGATGAGCAGGATGTGTAGTGGGAGGTCACTGGTGCTGGGAAATCCGTCCTTGGGTTTTCCAGTGCTTTGTACGTCTGAAACAGCAGGAGATGCTCAGGTGGGTCCCCGCAAAGACAGACAGGACCCTTCCCTGGAGTCACATTTTGACCTTCCCTGCCCAGGCTCCCACTGCAACAACAGGATTTGTCTCCGGCATCTCCCCAGTACAAGCGGCAACCCCAGCTTCGGTCCTCGCTTGAGAAAGAGAGATTACAGCTTCCTTCCCACCCCAGCCCCTCTGTCTGCCAAAGCAGGAGCCATAAATAAAATCCAACTGGGGTAAAAATACTTATTTCTGTAAGAGTTGAAAAATATCCCAACAGTGGTGCCAAGAACCTGCCAGCGGCGGTACGGGAAGGCGGGAGGGATGGCACCCAAACACCCGGCTTTAAAAGCCCTCATCCATCAGCAGAAAAAGGCTCCCATGACAGGGCAGGATGCAGCATGGTCCCAACGTCATCCAAATCCCTGTTTTGGAGTGGGGAAACTGAGGCTCTGCGCCTTTGCTCTCTGGGGAGGAATGAATCACGGCCCGGCCGCTGCTTCCCTCTGTTTGCTGCTCCAGCATCCCTGGGGATTCAGGCCCGTGAGTCAGCCCTCCCGTCCCCAAAGCAATCGGGAAATTGGCTTATAAATCATGGGGGTTTATGTACACAGGCGGCGGTCACTGGGTGGTGGCACAGGGCTGCTCCTGCTGCAAATGGACCTTTTCTGTCTGCCTAAAATGATGCTCTGCCCTTCCCACAGGGCTCCGGGAGGTGGGTTTTGGGGCAGACCCCATCTCCCTCCTCATCTTGGCCTCTGCCACCCTCCAGCATCATTTGCAAAGACCTCCCAGCAGCACCCAAAGGTGTTGGGGATACACAGGGGCTCAGTCCAGGGTCTGTTCCCCCTCCTCAGCACTACCAGGCTGCAGCTTCTTGGGGTATCTTCAGCTCCTGTCACTGCTCAAGGTCAATCCCATTAATTGCTGTGAATTATTTTGGCATTAATGGAGATGTCTTATGCACTTCCACTGTAAATGAGGCTGCCAGGATGAACGTGCTGGCCAATATTTCCTGGTGAAGGGAGATGGGGGAATATACAGCAGGAGAGCAAGAAGGGTGAAGGCACCCAGGGTGCTCCTGGGGCTGGTGGGGGCAGGAAAACCCACCCTTGGGCTTGGGCACCAGACCCCAGTGCGTGTTCACAGGGATGTGTGAACCATGTAGGGAATGGGTGCAACGGGGACTCGGTCCCCAAATACTGGCATCTCCACTGTGCGCCGTGCAGTTGAGGGGAGTATTCCCCTCATTCCCAGGGTGTGAAGTCGGTGCTGCTCCCCAAACCCCATCTCTCCCATGGCTCCGTATGGTCAGTGAGAAGCCAGGACAAAGAAAATCCCTGCGCAGCCCTGCTACAGGGTCCCTGGATGTGTGGTGTGGAGGGGACCGGGCAGCCCATAAGGGACAGGGGCAATGCAGTGGCTGATCCCCCATTCCCAGTGAGGACACAGGGGGTCCCCAGCCACCTGCAGCCATGTGTGGGGGCTGCAGCCTTGTATGCACAGTGCTGCAGGGAGTGGGGTGACAAGGCTGAACCCCCTGGGTGGCACTTGCAGAGGGGGCCAGGGAGACAAGGGGCACCCTGGCTGCAGTGGGGATGGGGGAAGGACCCAAGCCCCCCCGGATGGTGAGAAGTGACCAATCCCAGCTGGATGTCTTCATCCCGGGGGGGACAAAGGGTGTGCTCCCCATGCTCCTCACCTCTCAGCTCCCCCCAGCCACCCTGGGGGGCCCTCAACCCCCATTTTTTTTACCCCCTTACATTGCAGTGCTGCTGGTGGCACACGGCACGCAGGGGAGGGCAGTGCCGGCAGTGTAACCCCCCCGCCGCACCCCAGGGGTGCTGGGTTGGGGGGGGATCAACTGGGAATCTGCTTGGGCAGGGAGGGCGGTCCGGGGCTGCACTGCATTGCACAGCATCCATTGCCATCGCATCACATCGCACAGCACCGGAGGGGAGCGGGGCTCTGCTCCGCTTCCATCTCCTCTCCCGAAGAGGAGGGGGGGCAGAAGGAGGAGGAGGAGGAGGAAGAGGAAGGCGCCTCCCTCTGCCGCCCTCCCCTCGCTGGCACCCACCGGAGCCCGATGCGGCTCCGGCCGGGCGAGCGGCCACGGGAGCGCCCGGCTGCGGGGCCCCCCCGGCGGCAGGCGGGGGGGGGGGGCGGCCCGGATAGGGGGCAAGGAGCAGAGCCCCCCAACCCTGCAGCTTCCCTCAAGCCTCCTGCACCCCCTCCTTAATTCCCTTTGCGAGCAGAAGGGGGTGCACCCCCCGCTTTAATCCGACGGAGGGAGCAGAGGAAGCGGGGACCCCCTTCCTTTGCTTGCTTATGGCCCGATCCCCCCGCTTCCAGCCGTCGCAGGGAGGCAGCGGCTGAGCCGAGGCCCCGCTCCCCCCAAACTTTGCCTTCGGATGCGGGGACTCCGCCGTTGAGCTGCTCCAGCCGCTGATTAATTGCATCTGCCTGGGATTAATTATTCACCCGCCTGCTTCGGGTTGTGGTTTTCGTTACGGTTGTTTGTGTTTTCCTGGAGGGGGTGGGGGGGGGGAGCGCTTTAATTCGGGTTTTTAGTCTGATTTCTTCCTGAAGAACCGCTCTTGGAAATCTGATGCTCATCCCCGTGCGAGGGGGGCCGGCGCCCTGCAGCATCATCCTCCAGCAGCACATCGGGGTTCTACCCCGGGAGGGGTTACACGTGCTCTGCTCCCCCTTTCCCACCCCGCTTTGAGGAGGAGGAAGAGGAGGGGGACCCACCCCCACCGGCTGGGCGCTCCCCGGTCGCCCTGCAGGCACCTGGGGGGGGGGGGAATTGCGGCAGGTTTGGGGTGCGGGTGGGGGGCCGGAGATAGGGTGCTCTGCTCGCTGAGCTGGGGGAGCAAAGCCGAGAGCCCCCCAACCCGATCCGGCTTCTCCTTCCCCCCCCCCCCCCCGCCGCCGTTGGCTGCTGCTCCTGTCTCGCACGTGGTTGGATTTAGGGATTTCTGCGGCTTTTTGGTGCTTGGTTTGGATTTCTTCTATTATTTTTAACTATTTTTGGTTACGGGGGTGTCTCGGGGTTCGCCCCGCTCCCTCTTCCCCCCCCCCCCCCCCCCACTTCGCAATGGCCTCTCCGGAGAAGATGCACCCAGGGCCGGCCGCCCTGCTCTGCTGCCTCTGCTCCCTGCTGCTCCCCGGTAAGTGCCGCCGGCACCGGGAGGGGGGGGCCGATCTGTGTGCTGTGTGTGTGTGTGTCTGCAATACTTGAGGGGACTTGCACCCATATTCCCCTTCCAGCCCCATCTACCCCCCATCCAGGGCCAGCCGCTGCCCCGTTGTGCCTGCCTGGGATCCCCCCATCCTCCCGCAGCCGGTTTTCTGTGCCCCCCCCCAGTGAAATGGGTGAAGATTAGAGTTTATTCCTGGCTTAATAAAATGACAGCTTGTGCTATGCGAGCGCTTGCCGGGGGCTGTTTCCCGAGCAGGGAGCGGCGGCGGGGCGGGGGGGAACATGGGGTGAGGAGGATGCGGTCGTCCTCCCCCCTGCCCCTTGTCGCCTTAATGCAGAGCTGCTTTAGCAGGAGGATCAGGGGCTTTATCCGCTATTATCCACTCGCTGATCCCCCAGACCCGCACCCAGGCACTTTCCCAGCCTGCGCTGAGTTACGAGGGAGCATCACTTTGGGGTGCGGGGATGCGGGTGCAGCCCCTGCCATCCCTCTGCTGCTTCCTGATCCCCCCTCACCATGGGTTTTAGGGTGAGGGTTTGGGGCTGGTGGTGCTGCCCCTGCCCGCGGCCTGGGCAGGGAGGGCCCCCGCTGCCTGCGCTTCACTTGCCCTGAGTTGCATCCAAATCACTGCCGTGCTATGGCCGAGCTGCGGTGACATCCAGCCCTGGGGGCACCGGCACCTGCTGCTGGGGGGGGTCTTACCGGCGAGAGGGGCCGCACAGCCTGGGGGACACGGGGCTGGATTCCACGGGCGTTGTGTTCGGGTGGGTTCATTGTCAAACCACAATGCCCCGTCAGAGCTGCTTGGCTGGGCAGAAAGCGGGGGCTGCTTCCAGTTTGGGGGGGACCATCCGGATTCCTCCTGCCAGCCCAGCTCTGGCTGTGGGTTCGGAATGTCCTGGGGGCTGAGGGCTGGGGTGCCCAGCTCAACTGAGACCCCCCCCCCCAGAAGCCACGGTCTCTGGACCGTGCCCAGCTCCATTTCACCCCAGCAGCCCATGGCTAAAGCACTCTGGGGTTCAAGCAGGGCTTTCTCAGGCATCTGCAGCCCCCCAAGTTCTTTGAGGAGCTTGGGAAGCTGCTCACCCACAGCGATGAAATGAAGAGGAGGGGGACATTGGGGGCCTTGCAGGGAGCTGGTGAGGGGGTCCACCCTTCAAAGCCTCTGACCTCAACAGAGGAGCAGGAGTAGAGATGCTCCAGACTGGTGAGCACGGCAACTTCACACAGCATCCTTTGGGGATGCAAATGCTGCCCCCCCGGTACCCCAGCACTGGGTGTTTCCTGGGGTGCTGCCCGGGCAGGGATTGCTGCAGAGCTCTCCTTGGGACCACCAGGTCCGGGAGACTGGAGCCGGTAAGGGATTGCCATCTCCTTCCTCTCCTCAGTTTGCCTGCATGAGATTCAGCCGTCTGGGTCGGCGCTTCCCCACGGCGGCTGGCGGCTGCGCTGGCGGGCGACGGGAAACATCCCTGTGCAAGCGATCCATCGGGAATCGCCTCTGGTGCAGGGGCTGGCTGCGGCCCCTGCTTCCCATCTCCTCCCCGCGCATTTCTTAGACCCCCTGTTGCTGCTGGGACACGAACACCCCTGTGGGTCAGGCCTCGGGTTTGTGCCAGGGCAGGATCTGGCCCCTTGAATGGGAGTGTGATGGGTTTGGGAGTCCCCATGGTGGCGATGCCGGCATGAAGCAGGCAATGGGGTGACTGTGCTGGGTGCGGGGCTGGGGCTCGCTGTGCTGCTGGGGAGGATTCTTGTGCTGGTGGAGAGAGAAGCCTCTGCCAGGAGTTTTTAGGCTCCTTTAGGATGTGCAGCTGCCTCTGTGGCCTTCCCTGGGCAAATGAAAGTCTTGGAGGGAAGCAGAGAGTGGGAACAGATTGTTCTCCCAGTGCTTCTGACAAACCACTTGGGATGGTGGTGGGGATCAAACAGCGGCAAAGCAGCGCCCTCCTCTCCTGCCTGTCTGGGGTGTTTCACTCCCTTTTCCCTTGTGTTTTATCCAAGAGCAGCCCTCAGCCCCAGCCTTGCCCCTGTTGCACTGCTTTGCCTGCACCGGGAGCCACTTTGCCATCGGCCCTGGATCAGCTGCTTCCAGAAAGGGGCTTTTTCAGCATCTCCGGAGTGGGATGCTCGCAGGGATTGCGGGATGGATGGCTGGGCCCTGTGGCTGGGGTGTGATGGGATGTGCTTCGTGTGCTTGTACTGCAAATCTGCGAGGGACGTGTTGGGATGTGGCACAGGGGGATTTAGCCACCCACTTGCAAAATACCTTGTGCTGCCCATGGGGCTGAGCCTGGATTCCTGCACCTTCCCTCTGCTGCCTGCTGAGCCTTGTCCCCACAGCGTGCCTCGTTCTACCCTCACCCAGAGGCAGCTCTTGCCCAGAGGCAGTGGTCCAGGGGTGCTGGGGTTGTTCAGCGTCTGTCCCAGTGTAAAAGCCAGGCTTTGGGTCCTGTGCTGGTCCCGGCACCTCCATCCTGCTGCTGGCGGGGATGGGGCTGTGCTGCTCTCCCCGTATCTCCCACCATGGGCAAGTCGCAGGCGCTGGGGTGGGGGTGAAGGATGATGCTGTGGCCATGGCTCCATCCCTGGTGGAGGGCTCCAGCCAGCGCATCCCAACCCCAGCAAGGAGCGGGGGATATGGACAGATATGGACCATCCCCATCCCTTGTTCCGGCGCAGAGCATCTCCCAGCTCCGCGGTTCTCAGGCCAGCAGGTGGAGATGTGCAATAACTCGCTGCTGAGCCCGGAACGTGCACCCAGCCTTTGCTCTTTTAATGCCTGAATCGGGACCGTGCACCTGGCGTTTGCTCATTTAACAGCCCCCATCCCGGCCGTGCTGGTGGGGTCAGAGCAGCCGAGCAGCCTCAGCTCCAGCCAGGAGCACAGAAGGGGCGATAGGATCATTGCTCGTCCTGATGGGCAGGTGAGAGGACAGGATCCAGCTTCTGAGCTGGGTAAAACCTGGCACAAGTTCTGCCTTTGGTGCCACAGAAAAGGCTTTCAGCTCTGGGGTGTCCTTGCATGTCCCCCAGGGCCCACTCTGTCCCCCAACCCTGATACCTTGCAATCCCAGCAGGATGCTCATGCTGGGATGTGGTGATGCTTCTTCTACCCCTTTTGTCCTCTTGGTGTGGCTGAGGGAAGAGAAGAGGATGAGGGATGCTGTCAGTGGCATGATGGAAATCCTCTGAGTGATGATTTTGGTGAGCATCTGTTGCAGGCTTTGGCTTTGGGGGATTTCAAGATGCATTAGGTGCCTCGATACTCTTGGCCAGAAGCATCCTTTTGTGTGTGCACTTCTCTGTGTCATGATGCTGCACCCCAGGCTCAGCCCTGCTGCATCACTGGGGAAACTGAGGCAGGGAATTGGATGGCAGCAACCCCCTGGCTTGGGATTGCACAGGGATTTTTGGAAACCTGCCTTTTTGTCTCTTACTCTAAGTGCTGCTATGAACTGCCCTCACCAAGTCTGGCTGCTGAGGTCCCTCCTCACCCAGCTTCTCTGCATCTTAAACAGAGCAGGAAAGCAAAAAACCAACCAAGCTGTGGGGTCCCTGCAGAGCATCCCTAACATTTCACTGGCACATCCCAGCTCCATGCCCTCCTGTAGCCCCCCAGACACTAACAGGGGGGTGGGCAGCTGGACATGGCCTGATCCCAGGAGATGATGGGTAAGGGAAAGGGTCCTTACATGGCACAACCTGATTTTATTTGCCTCCTGCAATTCCTTGTCCAAAATAGCCCCTGATGTGCATGGAGGAATGTTCCGGTGTGATCCCCTCCTGCGTGGTGCCCGTGGTTGCATCCCATCCATCTGGAAAAGGTCACTCTTGCTAATCTAATCAGAGTCTCCTATTATTAAATACATGGCTCTGCTAACGAACAGCCTCCGGGAAGGGAGGGAGGTGGCTGCTCCTTGGGGTGGGATGCGCTGTGATGGGGACCCCAGCAGTGCCTTTGGGGACAGGGAGTTTGTCCATGTGTGATGCCAGAAAGAGAAATAGTTCAATGGTGTGAAGTGAGGCAGCTCCTGGTGATCCTTGCCAAGGGAAGAGGAGGTTGGAGCTCACTGCTTCCATGCAAACTGGGAGACATGGGGTCCTCCTGCCACAACTGATGGTGGCTCAGTGGTTCCCACCCTGGGGGAGGCACCAGCCAGGCTGGGGGGTTCATGGGCTGTCACCTCTGCTGCAGACACCCTGGGGTTGGGATGCAGAGGCTGCTCCTTGGGATGTGGCTCTGCTGGGGACCATTCCCTTCATTTTCCTTAGGCTGTTGCCTGACCTGTTGCACAGGATCACACGTCCCTTGATGCTGGCTGGGTGCTGAGCCCCTCGCTTGCAGCTCTGGCCTTCCAGAAGGATACCATAATGAAGGCAATTCCCAATGTTCTGAAGCTGCCATCTCCTGCTGGCGAGCGTTTCCCCATCACTTACACAATGTTTGCTGCCCTTGATGTTCCACTAGCTCTGCTAAAGGTGCTGGCGTGGCTTTACCCCTGCCTGCAGGCGCTGCCACCTCAGGGCCCCTGCAATGAATCCATCACCCCGTTGTCTCATCTGGGTCCTGCCTTCATCTCCCTGATTCAAGAATTAAGGGGGCAGGTTTTGCCCTGGTTAAACGGGCTCTGGCATGTTGGGCTCTTCCCCAGGACTGCCAAAAGTTGAGAATGAATTCACTTTTAATCCATTTTTCCTCGAGGAAAAGCTGAGTTTTCCACCTAGAACATAAATCAGATTGAAAATGCAATACCCTCTGCTGCCAGCTCGGTGCAGCTGCTGGATGTGCTCCTCTCTGGGTACCAGGTAAATCAAAGAAAGGAAGGGGATGCATTCGAGCTGTGTGTGTTTAATGCTGGGTGGCAAAGTCCTGAGCTGGTGAAGTCCTTGGCTCAATGCCTGTCCCCAGCCCTGATGCTGGGGGTGCTGGGTGAGCTCTGGGGGTGATGCTGCCCCAGTTGCTTGGGTTTATCCACAGCTCCTCGGGTGCCTTTGGGATCGAATCCCACTGTGGCGCTGAACGCAGCCTGACACACGTCACCAGGGGTGAAAATTAACCAGGATCTAATCAGGCTGAGACGTGTGGCTCTGCACAGCCCAGGCTGTGGCAGCGGGGGGGCACGGTTGGTGTTCACATGAAAGGGTGCTGGGAGGATGTTCCTGGGAGGGGATGGAGAGGGCACAAGGAGGATCCAAGTGGGACACTTGGCTTTGGGAGCATCACTGGGTCTCTTCTGGCGGCTTCTCCCTGTCTCTGCTTCCCCAGGGCTCTCCTTTGCTGCCTTTCCCCCCAGTTTTGGCTCCCCAGGGTATGTATTTGGTAACCATCTATGCCTACTTGCTGCTGGCATGTGGGGTGACCCACCGCAGCATGTGCTGGGGGAACCACTTTATCCCAGGGCAGCTCCCCCCTTGCTGCCTTTCTGAGCCCCCAGGCATCCCTATGGACATTCACAGTCAGGCCCTTCCTTGTCCTCCTTCTTCTCCCTTTAATTAATTCCTTCATTTTTCTTCCTCCTCCATAAAGGCCTTCTCCTCCCTGTCCCCCAGCCTGTCCCTTGCTGTGATTTGTGGAAATTGCTCTAAAGTAGCTGCCACGTAAAAGCCTTCCCGGCTCCAGGAATTTATGGCAGGCTGTGCCTCTGCACAGCACATCCCATTTAGGCCATATTTATTTATTCTTTTAGGTTCCTTGCTTCCCCTCCTTTTAATAATTTCCTGGAGGAAATGCAGACCTCAGCACCACAGCCTGTTGTGGAGCTGGGATGGGTCCCTTTTGCTTTTGCTGCTGGCGCTGCAATACAGGCTGTGTGCTAGCCCGGGGCTGAGTGCCACTAGGAGTTCTTATCATATTTCTTCTACTGATGAAGCCAGGCTGGACCTTTTGGATGGGGAGAAGTCTTAAGGACCTAAAAGAAAAGAGAATCTAGCAATGGCCCACCAGGCATAAGCACAGCCCTGTATTAGACACTAGAGAATCCACTTTCGAGCCTGCACTGCTGCTCAGGGGAAGGCTTGATCCGCTTTTCCTTGCCAGCACCCACTCGGTTCCTGCCCTAGGCTGGTTTTGGGAAGCCTTGGACCAATTTAACCTCCTGGTTGAGTGTTATGGTCCTTGGCACCATGGGGCTTCATGGCTGTGGCCATGAGCAGAGCTGGGAGCCGGGAGCATCCCGATGTCCCTCCCTTCCCTGCGGTCACAGCCAGGGCATCTCCCTGCTGTGCACTGGGGGAAGGTAATTTTACATTTGTAACAATTATTCACTTAATTGAGTTCCAATTAGCTGGGATTGGAGACAGAGGCTCTGGGCGCATGGGAGGGCAGGGAGAGCTGCTTGTCTTTTATGGCGCTGCAAAGAGTTTTCCAGGCTCTGGCTGCTGGGAAGCGTTTTGGAGGTTCCACAAGGGGCCCGGCTGTGTTCTAATTTTGGCCTGGGTTTTATTACTGGCTGCTTCTTTTCCGTGTGGAAGAACAGAGGGGGGCTCACGTTGGGACTGACTGAATTCTGCGTGGAGGGATGGAGGCCTCTGTTTCCCCTTTCTATTGGCTTTTAAGGTGTTTGGAGGTGCTGACCCCGTTGCTGGGAGTGTAATGTGGTGGGGAGGGAAAGGGATGGGTGTGGGGCCTGCTTCTGGTTTGAGTGGGGAGATGCTGAGTGAGTCTGGGGCTGCCTCAAGCTGGAGCAGCCAGCTGTTGGGTCATCCAGATGTTGGGAGCATCCCTGGGAGCTGCAGATGTGCCACATCCCTGGAATCTGGGACTGTTGCTGCCCGTGTTTCTCCTTCGCTCTGGGACCTGGTGGCTGTGGGGCAAAAATCTGTGGGATGCTCAGGAGAGCATGGTGATTTTATGCAGGCTTGAAATGAAGTGGCAACTGGGACATCTGTGCCGGTGGCTTGGTGGGGAATAGCAGGGTGGGCCTGCTTCTTAGGGGCTGTGGGGCTCTGAGTGTTTCGGATGAATCCATCCCCCCATTGTCTCATTTGGGTGCTGACCAATGTGGGTAAACAGGCAGCAGCACATCCTGCCCTCAAGTCCCTGATTCAGGGCAGGATCTTCACCTGGTCACTCTGTTCAGGAGCTGGGTTTGAACAGGAAACCTGGAGAGGGGCTTATGGACAAGGGATGTAGGGACAGGCCAAGGGGAATGGCTTTAACCTGCCCGAGGGGAGACTGAGATGAGCTCTGAGGCAGAAGCTCTTCCCTGTGAGGGTGCTGAGGCGCTGGCACAGGGTGCCCAGAGAAGCTGTGGCTGCCCCATCCCTGGCAGTGTTCAAGGCCAGGTTGGACACAGCGGCTTGGAGCAAGCTGCTCCAGTGGGAGGGGTCCCTGGAACTGGATGAGCTTTAAGGTCCCTTCCAACCCATCTCGGATTCTATGAAGCCATTGCTTTAGGGACAACTTTCCTGGCTTGCTCCAAGGAGGAACCACCCTGGAAGCCCAGCGGAGATGGGCTGGTGTTATCTATGGTGTTATCTATGGAGACAAGGGGCTGGGGTCTTGCATCATCAGTGTTTCAGTATCTCCCTCAGAGCTGTGTTTGGTCCATTGATGCACAAGCCCCAGTGCTGCCTGCTAACATCATGAGAAGTTTTAACCTTCCTGGCACAACCTCAAACCTCTTTTCCCTCTTCTCCAGTGCTTTTCCTATATGCTTTTCCTCTGCTAAGTGGGGATATATGTGCTGGGAATCCCCTGCTGTGTCCCAAGGGATAAGCTGGGATAAATATCCACCCCCAGAGCATCGCTAAAGTGATCCCTATGGCAGACAGCTGGGGCTGGGGCTAAGCTGGAGCTCAGCACTGGCTATCCATGATGGATAAGGGAAAGGGGAGGAGGCTCTTTGGCCTTGGAGCAGTAGGTGGGAGCAGGGATGGGGCTGGTGAGGCTGCAGCAGGGGCAGGATGGAGGGGACAAGCGAATGAGCTGGTGCCTCCCACCAGCCATAGCTATGTCCAGTCTGTCCATCAGCCTCTCTTCCCTTGTGTCCATCAGTCTGTCTGACCCCAGCATCCCCAGGCTGGGGTGGTCACTGGTGACCACTGGGGACCACAACCCCATGGTGGGGCCCTTGCCAAGCAGGACCCCTTGGCCTGGGGAGGGTGGTCTTGATTTGAAGGCAGGGCAGGAAGGTGCTGCTGCTGTCTCCATGTGCCCTCATGGCCAGGGAGAGCAGTTTGGCACATCTGGCCACATGGCTGTGGCCAGCACGGGGCACATCTGGCCGGGCAGATGTGGGGCTTGGTGAGGGGGTCACAGCAGTTGCGTGTTTCCATCTCTCTTCTCCCCACTTCCCACAATGGCTTGTAGGTCATCCCAGCTCCCCAGTGTGCTGCTGTGGGGTGGGAAGGAGGGGACACACATGGGTCCCATCCCACCATGGGGCTGGGGTGGTCCCTTAGCCCCAGGGGGATCCAGGCAGCCCCGGGCTGGTCAGAGCCTGGCCCAGGATGGAGATCTGCTTTGTTGCTTGCAGTACCAAGCTACGAGGGTGGAAGGACCATATGGTCCCGTCTGCGCCGGTCTAATAAACACGGGATGCAGGTCAGGCACTGCAAATCCCATTAACTGCAGCCAGAGATCAGGGTTTAACCCTTCTGTCCCCCACATCCACCCAGAAGTGGGGGCATGAGGGCCATGTTCCCTCCTGGGGGCTTCTAGAAACCAGGGCAGGGGCTGGGGACAGTGGTGTGGGCACTGGAGTCCCCTGAGCTGTTTTGCTTGTCTGCCCATACTTCCATCTATCCTTCTCCTTCCATTCATTTTCCTTCCATCTCCTTAACTGTTGTACTGTCCATTCATCTGTTCATCCATCCATCCACCTCCTGAGCCATTGTGATAACCTTCCATCCGTCCTCCTATCCATCCCTTCTTCTCCCTCTTCCTAGAGCTATTCTCTTGCTGTCCAGCCATTCCTGATCTGCCTGTCTCCTTCCATCCATCCATCCATCCATCCACACATACTCTGTTCTCTCTGCTGGTTCAAATATCCTTATCCACCCTTCTTCCTCGCTACCTAGGCAGCAGCCATGCATCCATACGTGTGTGCATCTCCTTCCTCCCTTCTCCCTCCCTCTCCTCCCTCTGTCCCATTGTGGCGCAGAGGCTCGGGCTGGGCTGTGATCCTGGCATCCCCCCTGGGCTGGATGCGGCTGGATTGGCCCTTCTCCTGGCAGGATTAGTTTATGGCCAAGGAACGGAGGCGCCGGTCCTGTCCCCCTTCTGGCGACAGATTATAGCATCATTTAAATGCATTTTGTCTGTGGAACGAAATAGCTTCTCTGGGTGCCAGCGATCCTCCTGCACTGAACTCATGATGACCATCACATTAATCTCCGTCCCAGCTTGTCCCTGCTGCTTTTCCCTGTCTGGCATGGCCAGGGTGCAGGTCTGTGCATGGGCTTGGTGATGGAGCCACCCGGGTTTCCCCATGGCACCGCGGTGCTTTATCTGAGTTGAACAGGGTCCCCAACTGAGAGTCCCTTTCCTTGCCCCTCCTGGTGCACAACCCTTATTTGCCATCAGAGAATCCTCACGGCAAGGAGGAAAGAGCTGATGGCTGCAGGTCTGGTTCTAAGGGTTAAAACCTGGTGCTATTTCAAAGCCTCTTTCCCCGGCTGCCGCCGCCTCCTCCGGTCCTGCCGGTACCTCATGAAGGGGTCAGGTTCGCGTTGCTCCAGGTGGTAAATCTTACTCCACAAATAACGTGGTGCCTTGGGAAAAATCCTTCTCTAATGGATAGGGACGGCGGGAGCAGCCGTGCCCGTGCCAGCCGGGATGCAGGGAGGATGCGAACCTTCACATGCCGCAGCAGAAAACACCCTCCACGAGCCAGAGGAGCAGAAAGCCCCTTGCTGATGGTTATTTCTGAGCAGAGAGGCACCCATGGGAGCTTCCTGAGGCTCGGCATCTCTCCTACAGCTCCCGGCTCCCCAGGAGGTGGGAAAACAGCGGGAGAGCAGGATGCGCTCAGCAGCAGGCAGGGTTAGCGTGGCAGGCACCGGAGCGGTGCCCACGGTGGTGCCGGTGATGCTGGCCGTGCATCCCCAGCATCCATCCTGCCCCAGGGAATTCTGTGCCTGGGTCGCAGACAAGTTCCATCCCAGGCAGCTCAGCAGCGGATGCTGCCCCCCCCCTCCTTATCGAGTGCTAATCCTTTTATGAGCCCTTTAAGCTGCTTAACTCCCCGCAGCAGAGTTCCCTGGGTGGGCTGCGGGGTCCTGCTTCTCCGTCAGCCCCGGGCTATGGTCCTTGCTGGGGAAAGCCTTGCTGTCCCGACATACTCCTCATCCCTGGCTGGGAATGGGGCTGAGCCGTTCCCAGGAGCCGAGCCATCACATCTGCACCTTTCACCGCTGTTTGACACGGGTAATTTGGGCTCTCCTGCTCGGGAGCCGCTTGGGAACGATTACAATCAGTGCAGGGAATGGGGCTGGCGGAGGGCGGGGGGGGGACCCGGGGCTCCTGGGAATTGCTGGCAGCCGCTGGTGGATGCAAAGACCTTCAGATGTCTTCCAGGCTCCCGCAGCTGCTGGCACAGTGCGTGCCGTCGGCTCGGCTCCGCTCCGGCCGCCTTCCGCAGCATCTGCTTCAGCAGGAAGATGCTCGTGGGTTTCTGTCCTCTTGCTGCCTGTGGCATAGGGATAAGCGGCTCCCTCCGAGGGGCTTGGGCAGCTCCATCCCTCGGGAGGCAGTGGCTGGCAGTGGCTGCCTGCTCCGCCTGCCTGCTGGTTGTTCTGCTTTGGTTTTAAGGCAAAACGGTCAAAAAGAAGGACCAAAATGAGGTCTGGGTGCTACTGGGGTTAGTGCAAGGTGGCACCAACGTCATCTTCGGCACTTTTCCACCAGGTCATGTCCATGCCTGGAAAATTTGGGGCTAGGCCAGCTTTGGCACCCAGGGATGTTACCCAACTGCACCCCTGGTTGGATGATGGGTGACAGACTGGCCATGACACCACCCTTACAAGGATCCCGTGGGGATGGAGTGGGTCTGGGGTGAAGGAACTGATTTAGCCACCTTGCTTGTGTGATCTGGGAGCTCAAAGCAGGAGGAAAGCCTTGATCATAGATACTTCATGGGAACTGCCAGCCAGAAATTAGCCTGGACCTGCCTAATTTTTGGTAGTGAGCCTCTGGAGAAGCTCAGCATCCTTTTCCCTGCACAGCTGGAAGCAGGGATGTAGCTGGTTATGCCTTATTTCTGTGAGTGTGTTTGTGCTGTTTCAAACTGGTACCTTGGCATGGATGTGGGGTGGGAGACCAGTGCTGTGGGCACCCCAGTGGCAACACTGAGGTTGGATGCAGCTTCAACACAGCCTGACCCAGCCTCGGGCAGCCCCTGAGCATCCCTCCTCGCTGGACACCGCATCCCATGCTCAGGTGGGTTCGGTGAGGCTGGAGCCACCCCCTGGGAAGCACAATGATGCCTGAGGTCCTGGGAACATCTTGTGAGGCTTTGGTTTGCAGGGGAGAAGGGCTCTTGCTGCCTTTGTGATGAGTCTGGGGGCTGAAGCCCCCACTCCTTGCTGCAGGCCTGGACCACTGCCTGGGTCCGCTCTCCCTGCTCTGGGGCTCAGGAGATGCTCTGGAGGTGGATGCCCCACACTAACCCGCACTCTCCATTCCCTTCACAGCCCACGCCAAGGGGCCACCCCCCAGCCCGGAGCCCGCCGAGCCCCCCGGTGCTATCACACTGCCCGTGAGCTACCGCCTGTCCAACACCCGCTTGGCCTTCTTCCTCAAGGAGCTGGGAGCCAGCCCGGTGGGCAACAGCAGCACCCCGCTGCAACGGGCAGAGCCCTTCGTCGTCTTCCAGACCAAGGAGCTGCCCGTCCTCAACGTCACCCTGGGGCCCTTCAGCACGGGGCTGGTGCTGCCCAAGGAGCAGTTGCAGCCCTCCAGCACCTTGGAGGTCCCCGACCGCCTCACCGTCAACTGGAAGGTGCGCGCCTTCATCGTCCAGCCCCGGCTGGTGGCCAGCCAGCCCGTGGTCCAAGTGCTCTTCTACGTCTCCGGCCGGGATTGGGACGATTTCGATGTCACGGACCGGCTGCCCTGCGTGCGGCTCCACGCTTTCCGGGATGCCCGTGAGATCAAGAGCTCGTGTCGCCTGCGGGGCAGCCTGGCCATGTGCCTGGTGCAGGCAGAGCTGCCCCACGCCTGGTTCGGACCCCCGGCTGTGCCGCTGGGCAGGCGGAAGAGCCCCGAGAGCCTGGAGGTGCCGGGTGAGAGCCAGCAAGCCGAGCTCTACTACACCCTGCATGCCCCCGATGGGGCCGGACAGTGCCTTGGGGAGATGGTTCCCCGCCGTGGGGCTGGGGGAGCCAGGACTGAGGGTCCCACCCAGCACCCGCTGCTGCGCATCGGCAGCGTCAGCCTCCTGCAGCCCGGCCCGGGGCAGCCCATGCAGGAGCATCGGCTGGATGGCAACGTCTTCATCCGCCTGCCCGACAAGCCCCTCAAGCCAGGCGAGGTGCTCAGCATCCTCCTCTACCTGATGTCCAACTCCACCGTGGAGCACTTCACCCTCAGGTAAGGTGCTGGGGCTGTCCCCACTCCATCCTTTCAATGATGGGGTTGTTTTGGCAGTGCTGTGCAAAGGCAGCTGCGGGCAGGAAGGAGGGGATGGAACGGCATATTGCGTGTATGGAACCTGCTGGCAGGGCTTTGGGAAGCTGAGGGAGGCCAGAGATGCACCCAGCAATGTTCTGGGGCTTTGCAGTAGGACCTTGTTGAAGGGAAGGGCTGTCCGTCCAGGGTTTCCATCTCTGCGTTGCCACTATGGACTGCTGCCTTTGCCCAGTTGCACTGGGATTAGGGCCCCACCAACAGATGTGGGTTTGTTCACAGGCACTTTGGGAACAAGGTGTGGAATGACAAGGGGGCTGCTGCTACTGTTCTGTGGGGCAGCACTGGGATGGGGGACAAAACTGCTGGATGGTGTGAGGCAAAATCCTATGGGAACGAGGGGCTGGGGTGGGCTGAGCCCCATGGCTGCTGCTGACAGCCTGGATGGTGTTTCCTACAGCCAGGAGGGATCAAGGGCAAAAATCCCCCTAGGGGAGGGTCCAGGGGTGCCGGGGGTGAGGATCCATCCCTGACCATCGCTCTCCACAGGGTGAAGGCCAAGAAGGGTGTCAACCTGCTCAGCACCAAGTCAAGGAGTGGGCAGTGGCTGGTGAGCTCGGAGCTGCTGACGGGTGGCAAGCACTCCACTGCCACTGTGGATGTCTCCAGGGTGGACGGTGCTGGGCCCAGGTAAGGGCCCCCCTGTGCCTGCCCCCCATAACCAGGGGACTGGGGGGAAATGGCTGGGGTTTGACATGGAGCGGGTCTCCCTTTGCCCTCGTGCCGGGTGTCCGGCTGGCTGCAGTGCCAAGTGGGTGCTGGTAGGGGAAACTGAGGCACGGCTTGGACTGTGAGCAGTGTTGAGGTCAAGCCCTCAAAGCCAGCTGAGGTTGGGGCAGGCCTTGCACTGGTTTGGGAAGGGGCTTGATGTCGTGTGTGGTTTTTAACCATCCGGCACCATGTAGCAGGCTAGGGGGAAGGTGAAGGTGGGATTCATGGCCCAAGGTGGGCAGGTTTGCGGTCAGGCAGGCAGCTGCCCAAGGGCTGGTGGTGCATTCAGGTGGGATCTGCTCCATGGTCAACACAGGGAGCCAAGCTGGGGCTCAAGCAAGTGCTCCTAAGTCATGGGTACCATTGAGCAGCTGCATCCCTGGCTCTGAGCTGGGATTACCTGGATGCTGGAGGATATAGGCGGTGGATTTGGAGGCTGAATTGTGAAGCCATGGAGCATCCCCAGTTTGGAGTGGAAGTGTTGTGGGTTTAAAAGAAGGTCTAATACCATGAGAGGCAGCAGCTCTTTGTTGACTATCCTGGTGTCTCCTCTGGGAAGGAAGGGGAGCAGTCCCCAGTCAACGTCTCTCTGGATGATGGATGAGTGTCAGAGGGGGAGCTTGAACCAAGGCAGCACCTGAGATGGGCAGAGCAAGTTCTGCCCTGCTTAACACAAGGATGATGCTCATTGATGGGGCACCAGGAAAGGCTCGGGTCGGTTGAGTAGAGTCCGGGGAAGAGAAATGAGATGGTCCAAAGGAGCAAGGACCCACAAAGCCAAGGTGAAAACCCAGAGGTTGTTCAGTCTGGAGAAGGGGAGGCTGTGGAGGCTGCAAGAGCAAGGGGCAGCTTTGCTCCTTGCATCCATGTGGGTAGGACGCGGTGAGCAAGGGCAGGGGATGGGCACAGTGTCAAAACCATTAACAGGAGTCTCTGAAGTGTTGGAAAGCAATTGTTCTCCATCACTGTGCCTATGGGAAAAGGGAGGCAAGTACCTCCGGGAGCTGGGTTAAGTGAGTTGATGTGATTCCCGCTCCCTGCATAGGGAATCTCCTGATATCTCTGCCCCACACTGAGGGAAGCAGGGGCTGACCTCCTGCAGAAAGGAGAAGCTCAGCTCTGACCGCTTTGAACGTGAGCTCAAAACCCATCTGCAGGCCCCCCTCCAAAGGGCTTACCCGGAGGGTGGATTTTCCATTGCTTCCAAAACGCAGCCGCAGCATCCCAGCCCGCAGCCCCGGGATGTGATGTCCTCTGGGGGATGATGACGGACACCAGAGTGTCCCCAAAGCCATGAGCCCCCCCTCCTCTGCATGGCCAGCCCTATGCATGCTGCCAGCAGCGAGCTCCTCTCCCCTGTCCCTTCCCCCTCTCCCTGCCTGCCACCGCTGCTTCACATCAGGCAGGAAAGGTTAGAGACGGAGGATGAATTTAAAGTGATTACAATCACCTTTCAGACAAACAACTCCATCAAATATTAACGCAATGGCAAGTAGGAATGACTCGAAGCCGTGTTGCCCTGCGGGCTGCGCTGCCGGAGGAGGTTGCCTTGCTGGGGCTCTGGGGGCTTTTGGCTGTGCAGAGAAAGCCCTGAGCTTTGGGGTGATAATAGCTAATTTGGGGTGTTCTGTTGCACCCCGGCTGCATCCTAAGTTATTCCACCAGCCTGAGCAGCCCTGCTCTTGTCTCTGCCGTGGCTGAGGGCAGATGATGCTCGGGGAGGGCAGAAGATGGTGGCATCCCGTGGGCACCCCATGTCAAGGAGTCACCTCTGGCATGCAGCTGCAGCTCTGGTTTGCCTTTGAACCTGGCTCTTCCTGGCTGTACTTAATACTTATGCACTGAAAGAGGTAGAGAGCAGCCCAATCCCCTTCTCCAGACTGGGTGGCCTTTGGCGATTCCCTTGCACTCCCATAGGGTGACAACCCTAGGGGCACAAAGTCCCATCAGGACCTCACCAGCCAATGCAAAGCCCATTGTCCCTGCTGTGGGAGCACAGAGCAGGGCTTGCCGTGCCCTGGGGCAGCCCAGTAGTTTTGCTCTCCTCTATCTCTGCTCCCTTTCACTCATTAGATATTTATCAGAGAGAAACGCAAGTGCATCCTGCATCCCCGGATCGCTGGGACCTCCTTAACGGCTGCTGTGCTGTGAGATGAGAGCGGAGCCGATCCCGGCTTCCCAATCCATAGGGATTTCACCTTTCCTCACCCCACTCCCTCCTCCAGCTCTGGGAGGGCTTTTGTTGGCTCTGCAGTTTGTGGGGGCTCTGGGGTGTCCCCTGAGGATGCTCTGGTTTGGGGGAGCAGTGGAGAAGTTTAACCTGGGGAGGGGTTGATCCCTGGGTCCCCTTAAGGGATTTGCAGGTTGGACACAAGAGATAGGAGGGCAGGGTCGCATTTGGGGATGTTTGCTCATAGGGGTGAGGTGTGGGAGTGATGATTTATGCTGCTGTCAGACCGTGTCCAAGCTAGGATTCAGAGGACAAGGGACACCAGCTCCTGAGTTCCCTGTCCCCTTAGGCACTATGTGCTGGGTTTGGCAGCACCCAGCCTCTCCAGCCCGTCCTGCCTTGGGATTGCCCCACAGTTCATTCCCTGTCCATTAAATGTGGGGGGGTTTGATGAGCTGATGGTACTGGAGCTGTTACCACCTGCTGCTCCTGTCTTACCTCACCCATCCCCTGCCCATCTGCCCTCTGCATCCCCACGGCTGTCCATACAGGCTGAGGGACAGCCCTGCACCGTGTCACAGCTTGGTGTTCTCTCACCTGCTGTCTGTGATTGAATCTCTTTCTCCCGTGCCTCAGTTTCCCCATATGATCCCCTTGGAAAGTGCTGTAAAGTCAGTGGCTTGGACTGGGCTCTTGTATAGAGACTTTATGTCGTGTCCTTGAGCATGCTGCCCTCCTGGGTGCAGGGGGCCCCTGCAGAGATGAGCATGGAGGCAGGAGCAGTGTGGGGTGGTAAATCCAGTTCTGCTGATGGGAAATACAGCTCTGCTGCTGGGAAGATGGAGCTGGAGAGGCAGGGAAGCACCTGCAGCCACCCACTGTCCCCAGGGCCATGGCCACACACTCACCCCGTGATAAGCTATCACCCAGCAGCCTTGCATGCTCTGCATCCATAGAGGGTCCTGGTCCCCGGGAGCCTATGGGACCTGGGGCACCCGGCTCACTGTGTCCCCTCCTGTCTCCTGCCCAGGGACGGGGACTCCTCGGAGATCATGCAGCTGGATTTCGAGATGGAGAACTTCACCAGCCAGTCGGTGACGCGCCGCATCATGTGGCACATCGACTACCGGGGCCGCAACCCGCCGCCCGACCTGGAGAAGGTGGTGACGGAGCTGACGGTCATCCAGAGGGACATCAGGGCCATCGTGCCCCTGGCCATGGTGAGCGGGTCCAGGTCCTCTGCTGAGCTTATGCTGGGGATGGGTTGCATCCCCCCTGAGGGACCTCCCTCAGCCCATCTGCCCCTTAGCACCTATACATCCGTACATCCCACCCCGCCTCCCACCCACAGGTCCTTCTCTGCCCCAGGGCTGGAGCAGGAGAGGGGCCAGCCAGGATGTTGAGGCTGCCCTCTAACGTGACAGTCCCCTTTGCACCCCAGGACACGGAAATCATCAACACGGCCATCCTGACGGGGCGGACGGTGGCCATCCCCGTGAAGGTCATCGCCATTGAGCTGAGCGGTGTCATCGTGGATGTCTCTGCTATGGTTGAGTGCAAGTCCAACAACGAAGACATCATCAAGGTGGGTGTGGGTTGGGGGCTCCTGTGACCCTCATGAGGGGCTGAGCCTCTTCCAGGGGTGCTGAGCCCAATAGTGATGCGAACTGGGACTGGCGGCTGAGCTGACGGGCTGCACAACCCCACAGCATCCAAAACATCATCCCCGCAGTGGCTTCAGTCCATGCGTGCCTCTCCCTGGGATCTGTTGGGAGAAGGACAAGATGCTTTGTCACTGTCTCCAGAGAGGCTGTGGGATGCTGGCACTGTGCAGGCTGGCACCAGGCAGCAGCAATAACTACGGGTTATCAGAGCACTTAGTGCTGATAAGGTGAAATATTGTCACCTCGCGGTGTAAGCTGCAGGTTTCCATCAGCAGCTTCACTCGTGCCTCCAGGTGACGTTTATCTCATGTTCGGATTGGGTACCAGGCTGGCCCCAGAGAGGGATGTGGGAATGAGCTGGGCAGTTGGGGAGGATGGAGGGAAAAGGGGGGCTGAGAGAGAGGAGCACCATGGGCTGCATGGGAGAGATGCTGATCAGGTGAGTGCAAAGGGCTCGCTGTTGCAGCAGCAGCTGAGGCAGCACTGTCCTCAAATCCAGCCATGATTTTTCCATCACCAGACCCATCCATCCATATGCATTTTCCTTCCCTTGTATGTATCCATCTCTCCACCTGCCTGCATTATTCTGTCACCATTTCCCCCCACCCATCCACCCCTAGACATCATTACCTTCTCCCAAACACCTCCTGCCCCTCTCCCTGCACGCACCCTCCCAGCCCACCCTCTCCATGTCTCTGCTGGACTGGGCAGAGAGCCGTGCTGGGGGTTCATAGCCCCTTCTCCCCTTGTTCGCCAGCAGCCAGTGGCCAAGCCAGGGGTGATGAGCAGAACCCCAGCTCCATTGGGACTTTCTCTCCCTGTTGGTCCCTGGCTGGGTGACAGGCAGTGTCACAAAGTGTTTACCCAAGTTCTTGACTGAAACTCCAATCTGTGCGATTTACAGCCCCGGCCCTAATTTATGGAGCCCGCTCCTCTGCAGTGTGATAAAACACTGGAGCAATAATACACTTCAGGATGGACTCCAAGACACTTAAACTGTTTAATGTGCTGCCTTTCTACTCATAAATCTATTTACGCACTGTCCCCAGCCCAGGGTGTGGGGGGGGAGCAGACACATGCACACGAGCCGGGATGAATAATGCATGGAGCAGCCCTCCGGCCCCGGCTCGCCTCCCGCTCGCTGCTCGGAGCCCCGTGCAATTGCTTGCTGAGTTATTTTGTGTTTGTGCTGGAGCTTCGCTTCCGAGGGAGCTCTCGGTTACCTGCTGAGATCGGGGAGTATGATTGCGGTGTCAGGGCTATGAACCTGTTACATAAATCAGAGCTTACATAGTGGGATGTGCTATCTGTTACCGTAAATAATTTAGCATGAATGAGGGCTGGGGAGACGCTTCTCCCCACGCTGCCTGTGGCTTGGTGCCGCTCGCTCTCATGTGGAACGTGGAGGGAACGTGTTCTGGATGTGGCTGTGAAGTTGCCAGGGCTGCTCACGAAGGGCGGTGGGTGAGCGTGGGTGGCAGTTGTCATCCTCACCCCCTCTGTGATGACACAGGGTGAATGCCCGTGCTCGGCCCATAGAGGAGGACCTCGTCACTTGAGGTAGTGTAGAAATAACCCCCGTTGCCTGCCCATGCGGTGGCCTTGGGGGCTCTGTATGCGCTAAGGGATGCACAAGCCACAAGCCCACCTCTGTTGCCAGCAATGCTCAATGGGAGATGCTCACCATCATTTGCTCTGTGAACCTTTCTCGGGAGCCCACCATCCACACCTGCTTGAGGACGCACTAGGAGCAAGTGGGACTGAGCCTCCGTGACCCACAGCCACCACCAGGACCCCCTGGGCACCATCAGCTGTGGTGCCTCTTCCCACTCCCCAGGCCCTTGGAGCAGATATTGCAGCTTGATTGCATGCCTGAGGCTGTGCCAAGGGGGAAGCTCCTGGCCACGGAAGCGGAGCCAGCAGTGCCTTGGCTCGGAGCCCAGGCAGACCTCAGCCTCTCGCTTCCCGACGCCGCGCTGCAGATCCGGGAAGTTTCTCTGAACAAGCGTGCGCTTCATTTAGAACCTCATCTGCAGTCACTCCATCGTCAGGACAGCCCTGATGGGCTGGGATATTTTGTTGTCATAGCTGTAACCCTCCCCGCCTTTCCCAATTGCAAAGCAAGCGGTCCCCAGAAGTTGCAGGGGGAGGGTTTATTAGCTAAGGTAACGCAAGCAGCAACCCACCGTATGTATTGTGATAAATGGCACAATATCCAGAGCCCTCCTTTGCTGGAGGGTTCACCCAGGAGCTCATCTTTATTCAGACGCTGCCCCGACAGAGATGAGATTGTCTTTTCGGACGTGCTGAGCTGGTATCCGATAGGAAGACAAGGAACAGCCCCTCCTGCATTGCACTTCCCTCCCGTGCCCGCGGAGCAGGAGCTTCCCAAGGCTCTTGGGTCCTGGGCTCTGCCTGGGGAGCACAGGCACCTTGCAGGAGGCTCCTGCAGCCAACACGTGGAGCCTCTGCAGGAGTCAGGCTTGCGGGCTTGGAGATGCAAAGCTCCTGCAGCTGAATGACCACAGGTGCCCAAAGATAAAGTGGGGAGAGTGGCAGCGACGCTTGCACCTCTGCTGTCAGCTACCGTGCAGCACAGACTCAGCCCCTTATCAGCCATCAGAGAATCCACGTGGGAGAGCGGCTTGTTGGAAATAAGTCCTTCTGTGCTGTTGTGAGATGCTTGGTGCATCTGCGCTGCTGGCTGGGCCAATGGGGTTTATTCTTCTCCAGCAGCAAACGACTTGGATGCAATTCCTGATGGTGTAGGAGGGGAAAAAGGGAGTCAGTATTGAGCCATGGGGCCACTGCAGATGAGAGGTTGGAGTTCCCTTGGCCCGGTTGTCTTCTGCCTTGCTGGGAAGGAGCTGTTGACTCTGATTGCCTAAGCTGAAACACAGGTGATGCTGCATTGGCATCCTCTCAGCGGGTCAGGTTGATCAGTAATAAGTGGTCCCCTGTGGCATGTATTTGTTTTATAGCAAATTTAACCAATGGCATTTGCATAGATGGGAATTAAAAGAGAAAGGGCGAGAAGATGAAGATGAGGATTCAGATGAGCTGCAGGAAGCTCTCTGTGGTGTTAGCAGGAGGGACGGGGACAAGGCACTGGGGGGTACCTGCACATGGACACGCAGTGGGTCTGTGCTTGCTGCCTGTGCCCTCTGGGTATGGGTGGAGGAGACTTTGGGGCAGATGTCCAGCATGAGCAACGTGTAACCCCTGTGAAGCACCCATGGGTGCCTCCAGCTTGAGAGCAGAATAAGGATACAATTCAGTGCCAAAGAGACTGAGGCATCAAATGATGGTGTCTGGTTGAGGGGGCAAGAGGGAAATTTGCATTATGGACATGGTGTGTGTGGGTCCGTGCTTCTGAGCAAGGATCTCCGGGAGCAGAGAGCATCTTTGCTCCCGGGGCCACCTTTTTCTGGGTACATGGTGGTGAAATTCTCTTGTTTCAGCACTTCCCATCCTCTGGACAGGCTCCTTCTGGGATCTCCGGTGTGTCTGTAGGGCTGCTGTAACCCTCCATCCTCCCTTCTCCCCCAGGTCTCCAGCAGCTGTGACTACGTCTTTGTCAGTGGGAAGGAGTCGCGGGGCTCCATGAGCGCCCGGGTCACCTTCACCTACGAGCACCTCTCTGCCCCGCTGGAGATGACAGTGTGGGTGCCCAAGCTGCCGCTGCACATCGAGCTCTCAGACGCCCGCTTGAGCCAAGTGAAGGGCTGGAGGGTGCCCATCCTGCCGGACAGGAGGTGGGTACTGCGGAGTCACCGTGCCGGGGGGTCTGTCCAGCCTGAAGGAGGCACAGTGAAGGTGGTGGTAGTGGTCGAGTTGCCTTGTTTGGATCTTTAATGAGGGGGGGTTGAGGGTGATGGAGCCAGCGTTGTCTCAGGAGCCCTATGAAGTGGTGAGAGAGCGTGGCTACAGGTTGCGTGTTTGTATGGAAGGAGGAAAATCTCACAGTGAGGTTGGTCAATTATATTGACCAATAAATACATTATATTGGGAGAATTATAACACCCAGGGACCAGCACAACAGCTGGAGCTGGTTGGGAACATCCATCCTTGGCAATGGTCAAAACGTCCCTGGAGGAGGCCAGGAACAACCAAGCTCCAAAGTTAGCCCTGCTTTGAGGTCTAGAGACCTCCAGTTGCCCATCCCAACTTGAGATCATAGAATCAGAATGGTTTGGGTTGGAAAGGACCTTGAGATCATCCAGTTCCAACCCCCTGCCATGGGCAGGGACACCTCACACTAAACCATTTCACCCAAGGCTCTGTCCAACCTGGCCTTGAACACTGCCAGGGATGGAGCATTCACAACCTCCCTGGGCAACCCATTCCAGTGCCTCAGCACCCTAACAGGAAAGAATTTCCTCCTTATATCCAATCTAAACTTCCCCTGTTTAAGTTTTAACCCGTTACCCCTTGTCCTGTCACCACAGTCCCTAATGAAGAGTCCCTCCCCAGCATCCCTATAGGCCCCCTTCAGACACTGGAAGCTGCTCTGAGGTCTCCACGCAGCCTTCTCTTCTCCAGGCTGAACAGCCCCAACTTTCTCAGCCTGTCTCCACAGGGTGCTCCAGCCCCCGAGCATCCTCGTTGCCCTCCAGATGAGATGTCTGCTCCTCTCAGCTGGTTAGGGGGCAGAGATGCTGGTGACCCTATTACCATGTGCTGCTAAAACCTTATGGGCAACAGGCATCTTTTGGTGACCTGGTGTTTGTCCCTGCCTGGCCCCCCTTCTCCCTTCCTGTGAGGGCAATGAGGAGCTCGGTAGCACTGCCCACCACCACTGCCCCATCCCGCAGGTTGGTGCGGGACAGCGAACACGAGGAGGATGAGGAGGAGCGGAGGCAGAGCCGGGGCTGTGCCCTGCAGTACCAGCACACCACGCTGCAGGTCTTCACCCAGTTCCACACCACGGCGGCGGAGGGCACGGAGCAAGTGGTCACCATGCTAGGGCCCGACTGGCTGGTGGAGGTCACCGACCTGGTCAGCGACTTCATGCGTGTGGATGACCCACGGGTGGCCCACATGGTGGACAGCTTCACGCTGGCCGGCAGGGAGCCCGGCACCACGCTCTTCAAGGTACCCCATCTCCCCACCTCTGCCAGCTTGGCTTGGGGTGGCAGGAGGTGATGGGTACCCTGGTCCCCTGCAGGTTGTGTCCCCGCTCATGGAAGCGGTGCTGGGTGAGACGCTGGTGACGGTGGCGGAGGAGAAGGTGAGCATCACGGACCTGAAGGCCCAGGTGGTCTCCAGCCTCTCGCTGTCCCTCCACCCCAGCCCTGGCAATAGCCACACCATCATTGCCCGGACGTCCGTGCAGCAGAACCTCAGCTTCTTCAAGCAGGTGAGGCCAGGAGGGTGCACGTGGGCTTGGTGGGGAGCTTGGGTTGGGTGAGGGCTCCACCTGTAAACCTCCCCTCCCAAATCCTGCTCACGGTCATCCCGGACCCTCAGAGCACCCCAGAAACCTTCACACACTTGTGAACCAACCCTGCCCCAAGGGCAGGATGCAACCGTGGGGACAAAGGGGCTTGGAACAAATCCTATAGCTTCGGTAGCCACATCGGGCACCTCCGGGGCTGGGATTTGGAGTGAGCCTGGGCAAACATGGGGAACACTGAGGAAAGAAGATGTAAAAAGGGAAACCTAGGTGATGTTTGGTAGGAATAAGATGGATGATGGAGGGATAAAGGGTGAATTGGACCGGGAGAAGGATGAAAAGGAGGAGAGATTGATGGAGGGATGGACAAATGGGTGCAGGTGGGACTGGCATCCTGCTGGGCAACCGGTGCCTGTGTTGGTCCCGCAGGAAGCGCTCCTGAGCCTGTGGATTTCCTACAGCGACGGCACCACGGCCCCCCTGTCCCTCTACGACCCCAAGGACTACAACCTGGTGGTGAGCAGCCTGGATGAGAAGGTGGTCTCGGTGACCCAGGACCGCGCGTTCCCTTTGGTGGTGGCACAGAGCGAGGGCGCAGGGGAGCTGCTGCGGGTTGAGCTGGTCATCTGCGAGAGCTGCCAGAAGACCAAGCGCAAGAGCGTCCTCTTCACAGCCTTGGCCAACGTGCGGGTCCACTTTGGGTCCGAGGAGGACCCAACCTATGACTATGACCACGTCCCCAGCAAGCCAGGGCTGGCGGAGACGGGGGCAAGCACCACCCTGCGGGCAGAGGTGGAGAGGAAAGCGGAGCCGAGCGAGGACAGTAGGATGTCCAGCGCATCCCATCCCACCGAGGACTTCCCCACCATCCCCACGGGCTTTGTCCAGGTGACCAGGGGGCTCACAGACCTGGAGATAGGCATGTACGCCCTCCTGGGTGTCTTCTGCCTGGCCATCTTGGTCTTCCTCATCAACTGCATTGTCTTTGTGCTGAAATACCGGCACAAACGTATCCCGCCTGAAGGCCAGACCAACATGGACCATTCCCACCACTGGGTCTTCCTGGGCAACGGGCAGCCCTTGCGGGCTCACAATGACCTCTCCCCCCAGCCCGAAAGCCCTGGGAACCCGCTGGAAAACGTCCAGACCTGCTGCCACGGGGACCACCACAGCAGCGGGAGCTCACAGACCAGCGTGCAGAGCCAGGTCCATGGCCGTGGGGACGGCTCCTCGGGGGGCTCCACACGGGACCAGAGCGAGGACCCGCTCAACTCCCCCACCTCCAAACGGAAGCGGGTGAAGTTCACCACCTTCGCCACGCTGCCCTCCGACGAGCTGGCCTACAACTCCATCCCCATCGCTGATGAGGAGGACTTGGAGTGGGTCTGCCAGGACATGGGGCTGCAAGACCCCGAAGAGCTTCACAACTACATCCGCAGAATCAAAGAGATCGCTTAGCGCAGGGGCAGAGGGGATGGGGCGGGAGGGAGGGGGCTGCCACGCTGTGCCACGCCACGCCGTGCCACGCCACGCCACGCCACGCCACGCCAGCCGTGTCCCCGGGGCTGGAGACCCACGTTCAGCTCTCTTTTGCGCATCCCCTCTTCCGCACATCTCACGTCCTCACCCCGTTGGAAGGCACCCACTGGGGCCTTGTTCTTTCCGTGCCCTTTATCATCTGGTTTTCCCAGAGGAGGCATCAAGCACACGTGTGGCCCCCTCAACCCGCTGGCTTGTGGTGGGGGGCAGAAAAGGGAGCCGGGGTGGGGGGCAGAGATGGATGGGGTTAGAACCTCTGTGCGTGTCCAGTGGTGCACAGGGCAGGATGATGCTGCGGGTCCTGCTGTGCAGGGAGTGGAAGAGATGCTCAGCGGGAAGGTGGCTGGTGGGGGCTTCCCGAAGGCACCCCCCTGCCTTTGCTGCACTCGGTGGCACAACTGTGGAGGTGAGTGCTGGTTCAGGGATCTGCTGTTGGAGTGTTGTGGGGCTGCCCCAGCCAAAGCCTGCTGCCCCGTGCTGTGAGTGATGCAGGATGGGGATCCGAGACCCACGGCCACGGGGCTGGGGCACTGCTATCACCACCACCTGCTGTATCAGCACTAAATGCTGTGAGTCCTGTGGGATGCTGACACTAATGTTTGCCACATGAGGACCTCCTGGGGAGCACGGCAGCTGCCTCTGCCCCATCTCGCTGCCTGGGCAGGGGCAGTTTGGGGTGGCCACCAAGCCTGCTGCCTATGAGCTTGCCTGTCCTTGTGTCTCCCTGTGCTCCCAGCTATGGGGTCACCCAACAGCCCTGCTGGGACCTCCAGGGCTGGTTCCTGCGCCGCTGCTGATGGGATGTAGCTCTGGGACTGGGAGGTGCTGTGGAGGCTTCCCACTACTGCAAGTGGGACACAAACGGACCTGGCCTGAGTCTCCCAGTGCCCCATTCCCCAGTGCCAGCCCAGTGTGGATGCCCGGAGCCAGGCTCAGCCTCTGTGGTGCCTTCTGACTGCCATAACCCAACACCTCCCCGCTCACCCCATGCTGGTGGCAGCTCCCAGCCCCTCTGGCTCATTGGAGAGGCCTCTGCCAGCCCAGGGCAACCCCATGTCCAGTGAGAGCATCCTCAGCCAGGTTCACCCCATGGTTACCAGGGCCGGTGGTCCTATGGTCACTGATGGCTCGGGGATGGGGACCCTCTCCAGCATCACCTAGTGGAGGGGGAGCGGAGGCTGGCAGGGGATTATTTCTGGATTGGAAGTTACCCACCACTGTGTCTCTTTCTTTATTTTATTTTTTTCTTAAATAAAAGTCCAGAAAAGAAAAAAACAACAAAACAAAAAGCCAAAACCAAACGGTATTGCAGCACTGTGAGGGGCTGTATCGCTGCTGGGGTGCCCGCGGAGGGGATGCTACCAGTGGTTTGGGATGGACACACACACACACACATACACACACTGACAGGGTCCTGGGCCCCCTTCCTAAGCTCTGAGCGCTTTGGGGTCAAAGCTGTGGATGTGGGGCTTCCCCACTCCAAACCCCTCCTCCCTTGGGCAGCCTGATCACAGCTTGGGGGTCAGGGCCAGGCGATGCTGCAGCCCCATCTTTGCTGGCCCCAGTGCCTCGGTTTCCCTGCTGGGCAAGCAGCAGCCCGTGGTTGTGTGCTGTGTTTCAAAAGCCTCTTTAAAGAGTTTATCAGAGGCCTTAAAAGTTACCTGCTAGTTCTGTGCTGAATTTATATATACATATATGCAGGGGGATTGAGATGTGCTCAAAGGCCAGGAGGATGATGCAGTTGTTAGGTTTTGCTGTGCCCTGTTATCTAAAGGACCCAGGTCTGGCTGAACAAGCCACTAAGCTGATAGCAGCTCCAAGCAGTGAAATTAATACAGCTGACTTCCCTGCTTGGAAGTGCCAAACCTCCCTGTTACATTAACATCTATGAATAGCTGTTAAAAAAGGAGTAATAAATGAAAAAGCAGAGGGGGAAGGTAAGAAAAGTGCGTAATAAAATCTCATCCTTGTAATAACACAGCATCCTGCTCCGTGAGCACATCCCAAGGGAGGTGGAAGGTGGTGGGTCAGGGATGAGGTAGCTTGAACAGAATCAGCATGAGGTGTCCTTGTGGCTGAGCTGATGACAGGGTTTGCTCCTCGCCCCCTTCTTCTGGCTGCTTTCCACCAGCCCCCCTTGAGCAGTGCTCAATGGCTGCAGCCAGGCCCAAGATCTGACACCAAGCATCAGCACTGGTTTTCCAGCCCATCGCTTCCCATTTCGGCTGATGGATCTGTCTCGGGTCTCCACGAGCCCTGGGGAAGGCAGCACCCATGGGCCCAGGGGAGCCCAAGCTGTTGGCAGGGGTTGATGATGCTCTCATGCCCATGTCCTGCCAGCAGCTCTTGCCACCCAGGCACCTCCATCCAGCATCCCTGCTTATGGGGATGGTGCAGTGCTGGGTGAGGGCACCAGGGAGGGCGAGAGACCTGCTCAGCGTGGCTTTGCTTTTCAATGAAGAGAGCAAAACCTTCTATAGAGCTGTATAGCTATCTATATATTGATATATAAATATGTATATATTGATACTTCATACATATGTATATATTTATACCTTATACAAATGTATATATATGCATATATAATATGTCTATGCATATATATGTTTATATATTTGTATAAATAAATATATATATATAAAGGATGTATGTGTGCAGTCCGTGTGTACATTGATGCAAAGGGCTTTGCTAGGGTGCAAAGGTGCGTGTATGCACATACAGACACCAATAAAGGCACACATACACACTTGCACCTGAGCATCACCCACCATCCCATTAGCTGAAGCTCACCAACGTGTATTTGGGTTCCTGATGTCCTTGGAGCAAATGTACCAGGAGGCAGCAGGCAAAATGCTGGGGATAAAGCCCAGGAAAACGGGAACACTGTGGAGGCTTCGCTGGAGCCTGGTCCCTTTCCCAGCTGGTTCCCTTCACTCCAACTGCTGAGATTTCATTTTTCCCCATCAGGAATGATCAGCTGGAACATGGGATGAAAAAAGACCCAGGAAAGCAGTGGGAGATGCTGTGATTTAGGATGCTGCAGCCCACACTGGTGCTGGGGGCTGGTGGCACCCACTGGCACAGGCCACCCAGCTAGTCTGAACCCAGCGCCTTACTGCTTCAGCTCCCATTAAACACTCCCCACCAAACAGCCAAACCTCACTGAAGGGAAAATAGGCAAACTAATGGAAAAGGAGGCTCTGTGGCAGCTCCCCTCTCGCGCTGCCCTCTGTTTGTTCCCTGTTTGTTCTCCACTGCCTCTTTCCTGTTTAGCTTTTACTATCTGCTCCCAGCAGGCAGGGAGCAATTTGCATTTTAATGCAGCGTGGTGAGGCTGCACAACCACCTGTGAGGAGGGGGCAGAGCTGGGGATGCACCCCCATGCCTCTGCCTCCCAGAGGGATGCTTGGTCCCCCCGCATCCTGCCTTAAAGATTCCTTAAAGAACTGATACGCACTTAACCCCCCTCCCCACCAAGACAGACCTCATAAAGCATCCGACCCCTTTGTGCAGCACAAAATCAGGGAATGAAAGAGGGGGAAAACAGGGATTTTTCTCTAGAGGTCAGCCCCAGCTGTGCCCCACTCTCCTGCCCCATCCCCTCCTCATCCATCCATCCATCCATCCATCCATCCATCCATCCATCCATCCATCCCTCCATCCATCCATCCCTCCATCCATTATCCCTCCCTCCCTCCCTCCCTCCCTCCCTCCCTCCCTCCATCCCTCCCTCCCTCCTTCCCTTCATCCATCGATCCATCCATCCATCCATCCACCCCTCCACCCATCCCTCCCTCCCTCCCTCCCTCCCTCCCTCCCTCCATCTCCCTCCCTCCCTCCTCCTTCCATCCATCCATCCATCCATCCATCCATCCATCCATCCATCCATCCCTCCCTCATCCATCCATCCATCCATCCATCCATCCATCCATCCATCATGCATCCATGCATCCATCCATCCATCCATCCATCCATCCATCCATCCATCCATCCATCCCTCCCTCCCTCCCTCCATCCCTCCCTCCCTCCCTCCTTCCATCCATCCATCCATCCATCCATCCATCCATCCATCCATCCATCCATCCATCCATCCCTCCCTCCCTCCCTCCCTCCCTCCCTCCCTCCATCCACCATCCATCCATCCCTCCCTCCATCCCTCCATCCATCCATCCATCCCTCCCTCTCTACATCCATTCATCCCTCCCTCAACCATTTGTCCCTCCCTCCCTCCATCCCTCCCTCCCTCCCTCCCCATCCATCCATCCATCCCTCCCTCCCTCCATCCATCCATCCCTCCCTTTATCCAGCCATCTATCATCCCTCCATCCATCCCTCCATCCATCCATCCATCCATCCCTCCAACCCTCCATCCATCCATCCCACCCCTCCATCCATCCACCCCTCCATCCATCCATCCATCCATCCCTGCATCCACCCCTCCATCCATCCATCCCTCCATCCACCCCTCCATCCATCCATCCCTCCATCCCTCCCTCCCTCCCTCCATCCCTCCCCATCCATCCCTCCATCCCTGCATCCACCCCTCCATCCACCCCTCCATCCATCCCTCCCTCCCTCCATCCCTCCATCTCCCCCATCATTTTCTCACGCTGTGGGTTTTCTCCCAACCACCAACAGCTATCAATCAGGGCTCTTTTTCCCCCATCCCTCCCCAGCACATCCTTGTTGTGCTCCCCTTGAGATGCCTCCAGCCACCTCCCCTCCCCATGCACCTTTGTCCCTGTGATGGGACTTTCAGACAGGGACAGGTACCACAAACCCAAGGGGGTGTGGAGGACCCCATCGCTTTCCATCCCTCCCCTCTCCATCACCGTGGCCCAGCGCATGGAGCTGCCCTACATCACAGGGGATGGAGGGATATTCCCGGCAGTGGGAGACCTTTATTTTCCGGGAATACAGGCGGTAACAGGAGTTGTCTCCTCCGACTGGCTGGGAAGGTTTAATTAAAGCAGGCCCCGCTCACTGCCCCCCCCTCACTGTTGACACTAAATGGGCAGGATTTGTACAGCAGCCAGGATAATGACTTTAGTAATTGCACCATTATTTCTGGGGGCTCTTGGCTGCGGTTTTGCCTGGCTCAGCAAAGACATCTCCCTGCGCAAAGAGGAGGGATGCTTTTCCTCTCCGCATCAGCCAAGAGCTCCAGGGAGTGGGAACAGGAAAGCCCATCAGGTCCCACACTTCTGGGGGGCTCCTCCGATGCTCCGGGAAGCTGTTCCCCTCCTGCCAACTGTGAGTGTTCCCATTCCACCCGGGTCGGGGCTGCCCATGCAGGGAGAAGAGCTGGAGCTGTATCCAGCATCCCTGTGCTGGGAGCAGGATGCAGATCCCTGTTAACACTCAGGAACACAGGGGAGTCTCCACACGGTTTTAGGACCCTGCTATGAAATTCCCCCTGTTTTCCAGGAATTCCCCAGTACTTTTAAAGGGATGGTGGGACTGGAGCCCATCTAGGAGGTCTTTAGGGTTTGCTGGCAACTTTCTGCTGCTCTCCAGACTGCCCTTGGCTTGCTGGGAACACTGGGACCTTCCCACGGTTTCTTTGTCCTTTCCTGGTATTCCCATTAACTTCTCATAAATTCCCAGTCCAGAGCTGGTTTCCAAACCCTTGGCTGCACCCTTGGATAACAGCTTCAGCGAATCAACAGCTGGGTCCAGTGATGCCATATCCCCCCTCCAGCCCACCACAAAAGGGGTTGACTTTGCACTGGCGCAGATCCCGCAGCAATGGAGCAGGATCACTCCCCACAGAAGGATGCAGCCAGTGCCCAGCTGATGGTTTGCTAAATAGAGCTATTCCCAACCATGCAGCAGATGCTCCTGATGGTCCCAGCCAAGGAAAGGCCCCAATTCTGTTAGTTCATGGATTTAAAGGTCACTAAAGAGCATCTTGTCTGACCTCAGCCAGCAGTGCCCAATTACCCATCTGCTGGGCCTCTGCATTATGTCCTATTAAAGGGTTTCTCTTGACCATGACTGAAAACAAGACTGGGGCCCTTTGTTTTCCTCATGGGATTCTTCCCACCATGTGTGAGAGCACCTTCCCGGATACTTGGCTTTTGAGGAGCACCTGGAGTCTCCACACTGCTGGGGCCAAAACACTGAGTGTGTTTTGGTGCTATTTTATGCCTTTTTGGTGTTGCTGTGGCTCTGTATCTTCAGTGGGAATCCAAAGAAGGACCTGCTCCATGGGATGGGAGAAACCAGCTCAGCCTTGAGGGAATATGGCTTAAACTGGGATGCAGCTGGGAAGACCAGACTGGGGATGGGAACAGCATCACTGTCATGATGCTGCCCGATGGGGACAGGACAAAGAGCTCTGGTCTCTCAAAGCTTCCCTAGATCTCCCTGCAAAACAGCTTCATCCATCCATGCCTCAGTTTACCTCTACACTAATACATCCAATACCTCACATACAGTCACAGGGAAGGCTGTGACTACGTAGACCTCATTAATTAATGAGGTCTACATTCATGAAATACTAATTCATTAATGAGATAGCAATTAATTGCTCAGTAATTAAATCACAGCCAATTTTCACACCACCTCTGTCCCTCTTCCTTGGGTTTACAGGAGCTAATTCTGTCCTTTGCAAGGCGCCATTTAGGACCCCCTCAGAGCAACCAAACTCCTTCCTCAGCTCAAACTTCACCCAGCTCCAGCTTCGGCCGCTGCTCCCCAGGGAGCTGATGTCCCAACACACCAGGATGCCTTTGCCCTCCCTGTCCTTGCAGGGGTTCAGGTCTCTTGGCTCCCTTGTCCCCGTTGCAAGTGGTGGGTGCCCAGCTGAGGCCGTGCAAAGAGTAATTGGAGGCAGCATAGATCACACTAACGACGGCAAATCCAATTAGCCAAGGGTTAAGCACTCTGCTGATGAAAACCCAGGCTTCAAACTGCTGAGCCAGCAAAAGCTCTGCACTGATCAATGTCCTGTAAGTAACTGTGCTTGTTCCTGGGAGCCTGTCGCTTTCTGTTTCAACACTGAAATACATTTCACTTGGCAGGGCCCTGCTGAGCATTAATAAACATCATCATCCCGGTTTAGGTCTGGTACCTAAGGATGCCGCTCTTCCAGGCTCTCCCGCACACACAGTTAAACACAATGAGGAATAATCTCCACTCACCTCTTGCTGCCAGCTGCTAGTAAACGGTCCTGGGAGTACTCAGTGAGCGAGGAGGATTCTCGAGGTTGTATCTGTAGTGTAGGGGGAACAATGCTGTGTCTGGATCGGTGTAATCCAACCTCTGGTTTATGGAGCTGGCCTGGGAGACACGGAGAAGCAGTCGGTGAGAGCTGGCTCCAGCTCGCCTGCGCCCATCATCACCTCTGCAGGGTCCATGGGTGGGTCTGAGTGTCACCGTGGATTCTCTAGTGGCTGCTAAGGGTTGTGGCTCTTCTTCATGTGCCCACCCCCATCTTGCCCCGTATTGCTGATCCTAATTCCTCCCAGCCACTCTGGGCATGCACCAGAAGGTTCAGAAACATCTAAAAGCAGAGGCAGCTCCATGAGGAGTCAGTCTGTTCCCCTAAATTACCTCTCCCCACCCCTGTTGCCTACACGGGACCTGCTGAACACTGCTGTTTCTTGGGATGAGGCTGAGCAAATGCTGTCAGATAAATAAGCAGGGAGAAGAAACCCAAACCAACAATAAAACCCCCTTGGAAAGGGCTCTTCACTACTCCCCATTCATTGCTGGATATGGCTTGCCTCGGTGCCATTTAAACCCCAAAAGGTGACTGCTTCCAAACAGTGAAGCACAAAACTGGCCTGGAGGTGTGAGGAGCTGAATGCTGCCCAAGTGAATGCTGCCTGGAGGGGGAGAGGGGCTGGAGAGGATTGGGGACCATGGTGGTGTCACCCCAGTCCCCAGGCTGAGCCCAGGGGCTTGAGGCTGAGCCTGTCCCACCTAAATGACCTGCTCCATTGAGGCTCTTCATCAGTGCTCCCATCCTGCTGTGTGAGTTCAGCTTCCCAGGACACATCCTGCAGCGTTACATACATAGGAGCAGGCAGTGGCAGGGATGCTGGGGAAAGCATCACTTTGACTATTCCAGAGTGATGGGTCTGCTGCATCCCAGGCCTTTGCTCTGAGTCCCTGCTCATGGAGGCACTAAGACACTCCAGGAGAAAAAGGACCCCAAACCCTCACGTTCAGAAATGAACATCTTTCCTTTTGACACGTTTTCTTGGCTCGCCATGAGCCGCTTCCATCTTTTGATCTGAAGTCTATTCCCCTCTGACACATCCTTTGATTGCATGCATTTATTTTTTGCCTTAAAGAGCTGGAAATCAACCCAAGCCCTTTCGCTTTTGACTGGAGCAGAGCAGGAGCACAGACGATGGCTCTGGAAAGTCAGGTTTTTTACTCCCTGAACCACTCCAGATCTTGGGAAGAAGAAAAACCCCCAATAAATCTGTCATTGGCACAGCTGAGAAGGAGATATTGAGTCTGTGGGGGTCCCCGGGGGGGTTGGCCTTGGTGCAGCTCTACCAACAGCTAGAGATGCCAAAATGCCTGGGGAGCTGGGGGGGGGTTGCACGCAAAGGGCCTCAGGGTGCTTTGCAGAAGGAGGATGAAGGAGCATCCCTGAAGCCAGAATGAAGCCCTGGAGCACGGAAATGATCCCATCTGCAGAAGCTTTCAAGGACTCGATCTCTCAGCATGGCTCGGAGGGATGGAGAGGCAGCAGGTCCTGCAGCATGGGGAAAGCTGCCTGACTGCATGTAACAACACTGCCATTGAGCTCTTCCTCTCCCCCTCCAGAAACACTGCGCCCTGGGGGACTTTAACAACCCACAAGCTTATTGTTGCTGAGCTATTTCCTTCTGGTACTTTGCTGGGTTTTGTCTGGTTGGGACCACACTGGGCACTGCACTGGTTAACCACACAGACCCAGCAGCGCTTGCTCGGCGAGTAGGAGCCCACATGAGAAGCCTCCCAGGTCATCTCCATTTCAGCCAGGCTAAGCAGAAGTTAAGGGCTTGGAAAGCTTTGGAGGCGTGAGAGAGACAAGCCAGGGGTTTCCAGGAGTGGCAGCAACCAGTTCAGTGCCATTTCACCAAGAAACATCATTTCTGGTCCCACCACAGCTGACAGCATCGCCTTGCACCATGTGAATACAAACAGGGCACAAGCACGCACCAGCACATCTCTGCCCCCGTAGAGCAGCTCCCAAACCCCCTTGGAAGCAGTTGAATCATTTCATCAGTGTGTTTTGAAGCCACCTTTCCCACAGCTCTCAGTTCTAGAACTGGTTTATTTGCTCTCCGCACTCAAACACAATCTGTTTCAAATCACTGCAGCACCCACGTTTGCCAGGCCCTCTCTCTATTACCTGAGTTTGTATTGAGGCTTTGCATTGTGGGTTATGAGCAGGAGAGAGCTCTCCATCCGTCAGTGTGGAAGCAAAGTCTCTCTAGGGGAGCTTCCTTGGGCTCTTATGATTAGATTCCCAGCTAACGGCTGTGGTTGAAAGGACACAGGCATCATAAAACCTGCCCTCCTTGTGCTTTTGGGTCTGGGGCATCTCTAACTCTGAAGACCCAAAAGCACCCTCCTGGGGTTGTGAAGTTACTGGAAACCTGTTGCTAACAACTACAGCTGCCAGTGCAGGGATGCCCTAGCCTCTTCCTCAATGGCCCTGCAAATTGCCTGATGTAGTCAGGGCGAGTTTGTTTCAGAGCCCATTGGTGCAGAGATGGCAAATTCCTCTGTAACCAGGTTGTGAATTCTTCTGTCTTTCCCCAGCAAACCCCTCAGTGCTTCCAAAAAGGTGTTTTTCTGAAGGAGGGGATGTGGCATCCCAGGTCCAAACCTTCCTCCCCAGCAGAGAGTGGAGAAACCCTTGCACCCAAGCTGAAAAAGAACGGACACCAATGGTGCACAGGGGCTGTGCAACGCTTCCCACAAGTGCCCTGTCTGTGACTGTGGCTGTGGCCAGTCAATGGCAGGAAAATCCAGCTCCTTCCCCCTTCCCTGACCCTCAGGAACATCCCACCTTTCAAAGCCCCTGCATCCCAGCCTGGTCTCATGCTCTTCATGTGGGTTAAATCCTAATAAAGGGAACAAAGGCCCTTTTCCCCCTCCTGGACCATAACACACAAAGCACCACCCACCCTTCCTGATACGCAGAGCGGAACCGATCCAGGCTGGCTGTGGGGAGCTCCAGCCAGTTTTTGTTCTCATTTTTCCTCTTCTTCCCCTTTCCCCCCGCTCCCAGCACCATGTGATCTATAGCAAGATAACAGCTTCAATTGCTCCAAATTGCTTATTGAGGACTCTGTGGTAAATCGATGATTTTAAATGGGATCACAGAATAGCAAGCCCAACAACAGTGGAATAGAAGAAATAAATGGAGCCAGTTGGCAGCGAGGAAAGCTGAGCTGAGGGTATTTATACTGCTGCTGGGGATGGGCACTGGACTTGTATCCTGTGGGATACAGGAGACGGGATCCGCTTTGCTTCCTTGCGAAGGGCAGCGAAACTGAGCGCACATCCCAAGCTCTGCCCATTGGGCTCCATGGCCATAAATCGGGTTAAAATCCCCCTGTATGTGCATGCAGGTCCCTGTGCATGGTCCATGTCCCAGCATGGGCTTGCAGACAAGGCCGAATTCCCACCGAATCCATTACTCATCCCCTCCAAATTTAACTTCTGGGTGAAAATACCCCCAGTCCTCTCAGAACAAACAGCTTGTTGGTTGCTACCAGAGAACACGAGTTATCATGTCCTTAAATAGCCATTCTCCTGCTTTTAAGTGCTCAGGTTCTTGCAGTGAGTTAGTGAGAGCAGAAATGCTGTCACTTAGCAACCTCCCCACTTTGGAGGATGCAAAGAGAGGTGGCGATGGGGTGTTTTTGTCTTCCTTCTACTGGATATTCCAACTCGCCTCGGTCCTGAAATTTCTGCCTGTGTATTTGTGAGACAAGACACAAATGGAGATGCAGGCAAACAAAAGCACCATTAGACCTGTCTGTAAGTGGATGAATGGACGCTTTTCCCTTCAGGTTTTTCTCTCCCCCTTGATTAATGAATTTCATTTACCGCATCCCTTCAGCTGCATGGCCAAGGCAAGAAGTGGCCCTGCCTCAGCGCACGCCTAATAGGCAGAGATGCAATGCATGGAGGAATGGACAGACAAGCCTTAGTGCTGCTCCCACCACATCAGTTTGGTGGGCATCCCTTGTGCCTTTCGGGTATGGGATGAAAGAAGACCTACAAAATCACAGGACAAGTTTTCTGTTGCTCTCCACGCATTTCCAATCTCTGCCACCTGAATCTGGAGCACTTTGGTCCTTACAAGGCTACTGTAAAATGACTGGAAGAGTTGGGCACGACATGGGAGAACCCAAAAGCAGGCTCAGGAGAAGATCATGGTAGTGCTGGGGCCATGTGGGTAAATTGACCTCGGTTAGCTGCAGGGTGGGAGAAAAAGTAGGTTATAAAAAGCATTTAGAGACTCAGAGTCTTGTGTGGACACGGGGTGGGTGTGACGTGGGTTTCACCCAGGGAAAGAGAAGCTGGATGGAGCTCAGGTTAAAGGCAGCTGAGGATGAACATCCCCAGTGGTGAAGGATGAGGCTGTCATTGCAGCTCCAGGTGGGACATTGGCTCTGCTATACCCCTGCTGCCTGAGCATCCCCAGACAACACCACAACACTGCCCTCAGACCTGGGACACTGCTGGAGTTACCAACAGGAGCAGCCCAGGAGTGCAGGACAAGTGATGGAGGAGAGGGATGATGCTCTGGCCCCTCTTGGGTTTCTGGCTGCTGTGTTGGTCCCACTCCAACACACCTCTGTGGGAGATGGCTCTAAAAGAGGTGTCTGAACCACAGCCCCCATTCTGCCTTAGTTGATCACTTATATATAGGGAGCAAAATGCCAGTGACCTTGCAAGTACAGCTGGAACAGACACCACCGCAGAGCACCATCGGTGTCTCTTATGCTACTGCTAAAGAACATTGCTAATAATTATTTGCTGGTTCAGAGGCAAGAAGTTGCCTGTTACACACAATGTGCAACGAACTAGATGAAAAAAGCTCTCTGCAGGGCTGGATTCAGCAAACTTGGCCCATCCCGAAGAGCAGTTAAGCTCATGCTTAACTTCAAGCAGGTCCTTCTGCCTCACTGACTCCAGATTTAAGCGTATCCCTAACTCTGTGGCCTGCTCTGCACTTGACTGATTTGTTTAAAGATGTAACATAGCATTTATGGCAGTTTCAGCTTCAGAGGCCTGTCCAAGAATAGTTTTTATGAACAGAGACAGAGACAACATCTAACTCAATTATAACCTGACCTTAGAAAAGCATCAGCTCTGCAGCACGTGGAGATCTCACCATGGGCACGCCTGTGCCTTCTCCTGCAGCATCACAACCTGGTTTGCACTTCCCCTCATCGGCAGGGTGGTTTTTCCCCTCTGGATACCTTAAAGAGAGGACTGGAGGGACAGAAAGGGTAGTGGAGGTCAGAGAGCATCCCTGCGAGGAGCTGCACCCACAGCAATTTCAATTCCCACCCAAAGGAATGGCCTTAAGGCCCAGGAAATGCCATAGTTCCTGCCGGGGCTTCAGGTTTTGCTGGTGTTGAAATAAGCTCCTCGACCTGACAGTGAGCAGGATGGGTCCCACCATGGGAACAGCCCCATGCGCCAACCCCTGAGCTGCTGCTCACGATGGGGACAAACTGAGCCAAGTCTCCTCTCACTTTGCTGCTCTCCTTGCCTGTAAATACTTAGAGAGAGCAGCTGTAAAAGCACCTCAGAGAGAAGGCAGTAGTGAAATTACATCAAGCCTTGGGGTTAAACTGATTGAAGGATCCATTTCCCAAGCTGATACAGCTAAAACAGCAGCAGAGTCCTCGTGCACCGAGCAGCCAGTGGAGTTAGATCAATTTTTGCCCTTTTAACTGGCCAGAGAGCTGGAAAAAGGCCCCACAAATGTTTTGGGAATGTTTTCAGGAGAACATAATGTGATGGAGGGGGGGGCAAAAGGAAAAGTCTCTGAGATGTTCTGTGCAAACAACCACTGCTGGAAGAATATCAGGGCAGTGCTAACCTCGGTGTGGGGCTGCAGCCCGTGCTGCCTGCTGGCCCTGCTGGAGGCTTCTGCATCAGGTAGTGAGAGGTGATGGTGGTCCTGGAGCTGCTGCTGTAGGGATAGAAAAGAAGAGGGAGACAGTGATTGTTGCACAAGGGCACAGCTCAAATATATAGATCTTTAAAGAAAAACCTAAACTTCAGCAGAAAACAAACCAACCTTCCCCCCCCCATTGATTCCCAGCCTCCCTGCCCCTTCCCAGGGGGCACATCACATCCCCCCCTATCCCATGCACAGCAGCCTGATGTGGAGCACGGATGGGCTCAGCCCCGGGGCACCTCGATTCGACAGCGAGATGAGCTCGGGTGTGTTTGCTCCAACCCGCCCTGGCACTTCTAATCATGATGAATGGCTCTGATCGTTATCTGGGTGACTTCTCCTCCTCACCCCAGCCGGCGCTGGGGGCGCGGATGCCTGACCTGCCCCGGCACACGGGGGCCAGCGCTGACACCAAGAATCGATCACGGCGATTGCGGCTATTGCTATCGCTGGGAGCAGGCAAGGGGAGGGGAGGGAGGGCTTTGCTCTTCAGCAGGGATTTCCGCAGGGAACACGAGTAAATGTGCTAAAAAGCTTCCTCAGTTACCCCTGTTGCACCTTCGCTGTGCTTGTCAGTGGGATGGAGGGAGGGGACAGGGCGGGGGGTGGGCTTTGGACCCCAAACCTAAAAGCCAAGATGTTGAGTGATTCATGTTGTAAAGCTCCCAAAGCTTCTCGCCTCCCCGGGCACAGAAATCTGCTGTCAAAGGGGTTAAACATGCATGTTTCCCCTGTGAGAGATGGCCAGGAGGGAGCGGGATGCAGCCGCACCCCCAAGTCTGATGGACTCACACCCCAAAGCCCTTCCCCAGGGCAGAGCCTGCCATGACTCCCTCCAGACACCCTCCTTCTCCCTGGGCCTTCACAAGGACAGAGCAGGAGGGTGCCTGAGCTGCTTCATGCCCCACTCTGATATAAATGGGCTTTGGGAGTAACAGCCTGTCCCGTCCCAGCTCACCCCATCACTGCTGCTGACACAAGGGGAGGGAAGGCAAGAAGAGAACAGGAGGGTGAATATAGACTATGAACTGGTGGCTGCAGCTGAATGTGGGCACGGTGCTAGCAAGATGCTCCTCTGGTACCCAAACTGGGAGGAAAACGGATGGCAGCTCACTGCTCCCCAGCACAGTTCAGATCTGCAATAGTTCTGGGTCATAATGAGGTACAAGGTGATGCTGGACTTGAACAAACACCACAGACATGGCAATATGCTAATAAATGCTGATTTGAACTTGATGGAAGCCAGGAAGCATTATCCCAGAACGTATTAATTAGTGTGATTATAAGGTGTTTGAAAAATGGAAATGCAGAGCAGAGGCTATAAGGAGGAAAGGTATTTAAGCAGAGAGAACCTTTGAAGCTCTTCCCAGGGGGATGTGCCCATATTCCCACACCAAGGCCGGTCCTCTCCATGGGACTCCCTGTGGCATCTTCCCTGTGACCACGCCAAGCCCTGGCCATGCTCCCAGCTCTGAGCAACCTGTATCCCTGCACTCCATGTGTTCAGATGCGATGGGGGAGCAGCACTGCCAGCCTGGCTCTTCTCCCCAAGTGATTCAGCACTGCAAAACCCCGCTTTGCTGTAAACACACCGGCAGCTCCTGCAATCATTTACTTCCCTGCCCAGATGCCTCCCCCAGGGAGCAGGATGCTGGCTTGGCTGCCGATGGGGCAGGCACGTGTTTCCCCTGAAGGGGAATAGGTTTTCAAAGTGAATCTTAAATCAGCAAGCTGACAGGCAGCCCCGGCTAATTCCCTTCTTGCTCTCTCTCGTTATTGATGTTATTTTACCCCCAATAATCCTACTGCCATTTCCTCCACACATACCCCCCCCCCCCCCCCCCGCAATTCCCCAAATCACACATCAAATTCATTCTTCGATCACAAAACTGAGGTTTCCTCTCTGCTGCAGAAACCTTCCCAGTGCCTCTCCCTGAGGATGGCAGCTCGTGAAGGAGGGGAAGATGTGGCTCTGCCATAGAGACTGTGAGCATCGCACTGGGACAGAGCAAGCCCAGGCTTCCCCCTGCCACAGTGGAGGCACAGAGTGCTGTGGTGAGGTGCAACACCCATGCTGCTTTACAACAACATCCTTGAGCTCCTTCGATGCAGATCTGAGCAAGGGAATGATGCTCAGAGGGCTCCCATGACCAGTAAGGGCCATCCTGCCCTTCCCTGATGATTACATGACCATCCCAAAGCAGATTTCTCTGCCACAGAGACAACCCTGACCACAGCTGTGCTCACCAAGGGTGATGCTACCTGGGCATGGTGCTGCTTTGCACCCCATGGAGTGATGCACCATCAGGGTGGGCTTGGGACGGGGAGAAACAATCAAGTCTGGGATTATTTCCCCAAAAGCCCTAGGGTTTTAGGCATTCAGATTCATAGACATTTGCTGAGGAGGAAACGGCAGGGGAAACTCATGGCTGGATAAATGGCTCTAGAGCAGGGTGCAGATGGGTTTTTCTGCTTGGAAATCAATACCTACCTCCCTGCATGTGGCTTTTAAGAGCCCAGTTACCCAGGCTTTCACCATCAGAAACACCCACCCAGCCAAGCTGGCATCCTTCACGCCAGAGTTGCCCCAGTCCCAGGCATCGCCTTCCTGTCCCTGTCCTCCAAAAGGGTTTAAAGATAAGCTGAAATGTTCCCAGCTGCCACCTCCTTGGAAAAAGCGGATGAAGGTTAAAAATATCCTTCTGGAAGGAAAGAAAAGCCCCATCCTATAGAAAAACCAACCCAAAGCAAACCGAACCCATCAAGTCTCCAATCCCATCTGCAAAGCAGAAAGCATCAAGGGCGCCTTTCCACTCCCTGCAGTAAGTCCTTACCCTTTGTGTCTTTCCTGTGAAGCTCCCCATGCACAATTCATACTTATTCCCCCTCCACCGTGGTTTTGCCCCCCTCATTTTCAGGCAATGCCTTCAAAAGCAGAACTTCCATTGCCAGCCAGCATGTAGTGAAGAATCAGCCTGGGGAGCTTCTGTGGTCAATGCAGCCCCTCATCCCTCCTGAAGCTGTGCCCACCCTCCTCAGAGGGGATTGAGCTCACCAGCATGAACTGGGATCTGGAATGGTTTTCCAGGACTGGAGTCACCATGAAACCAGGTCTGGGTGTCCCCTGGGGTGGCTTCAACGCTGCGTCCTGCCTGGGTTTGGGCAAGGTGAGGTGATGGATCCTCCATCCTCCACTGAATAGAGAAAGCACCTGCATTAAAAGAAGCAATTCTTACTCTTTGAATATCAAAGAAACCTCCCCTCAATGGCCAGAGCCAGCAGCTGCCCAGGGCCCCACGAGCCACAACGGGAGGGCACCCAGGGGTGGCCCCACAGCTCATTGCACCTTGCTTTGCCCAAGTCTCATCCTGGAGAAGTTAAAAGAGAAACGTGCAATATCCCCCCGAAGCACAGCAGCCTGTATGGAAGGGAAAGATCGTGATGCAAAGTGACTGCTCCTTTGGAACTTCCCTTCCGCTGAAGGAGAAGCACAAACAAAAACCCTTTTCTTCTGGGGAAAACAACAGGGAAACCAAGCTCAGATCAGAAGGGGCCATAATGGGAGCAGACAAGGTCCCCTGCCACGGCTGAGCCGACTGCTAACAAATCATTTCAGGTCAGTGCAGAACAACACAGGCTCTTCCCAGAGCCAAGGAGGCCACAGAATCATGGAATCAGCTGGGTTGGAAAAGCCCTTTAAGCTCATCCAGTCCAACCATTGCCCAGCACCCCTAACCCATGGCACTGAGGCCTCATCTCCACGGGGTGTGAACACTTGCAGGGTCGGTGACTGCAGCCCTGCCCTGGGCAGCCTGTTCCAATGCCTGAGCACCCTCTGGGGCAGGAATTGTTCCTCAGCTCCATCTAAACCTGCCCTGGGGCAGCTTGAGGCCGTCTCCTCTTGTCCCATCCCTTGTTCCTTGGGAGCAGAGCCCAGCCCCTCCTGGCTCCATCCTCCTGTCAGGCACTTGTAGGGACCTCTCTTCTCCAGACTGACCCCCCCAGGTCCCTCAGCTGTTCCCCATCACACTTGTGCTCCAGGCCCTGCACTTTGCCCTTCCCTAATACCTTTAAACCACGATGGAAAAGCAACCCTGAAGCCCTCACTGCCTCCTCTTGCTCCGGGCATCTCGGGTCAGCTCAGCCCTGCATGGAGGTGTAAGGAGATTAAAAAGGAGGGTGTTACCTTGCAGAGACGCTGCATTGGATGCTGAGGTCGGAGCATGTGAAGGAGAGAGCTGCACCCGGAGCAGAGAACCCAGTAATCTCTCGGGCACCCCTAGCACAGGCTCTGCAGCAAGGCTTTAATAGACTTATCTTTCCCACAATAATGTATTTTACTTTTCCAGTGCACATTCATTATTCACAGACTTATTTCCCCACAGATTATGTGTGCTGCCTGAGCTCTGCTCTCCTGCCTGATTTTCATGATGTTGGCTCTGGTACCTACTTATTTTTACAGCATTGTCACCTGCAAACAGGTTTCTATTTAATTGCCAAAACTAATAATATGGCTCAGTGGAGATGTCAGAGGTAGGATGCTCGTTCCCTTTCAAAGTCTCTTGTCTGAAAAACACCAGCTCTTGGCACTGAAGCATCCTGCGTGCACGAGTCTGGGGGCTCTCACACCACCTCCTGCATAGATCCTCCACCACAGTGAGGGAATGCTGGGGCTGCAGCATCCAAAGCCCTGAGATGGAGTTTGCTGGAGGGAAAGCGAGGGATATACCATGCATCAACCCTGCTGTTCAGCCCAGGTTTCAAAGAGACTTTAAAAGGCCCCCAAAACCCCACCTCCCAGTCAAGCACTGGACTGGAGCTCCCCAGCGCCACATGGCACAGCGAATCCCTTTGGCTTGTGCGGGCCTACATGGTCCATTCCATTTCTGAAGCACTCAGACCTGGGATGACCCACGGCACAAGGCTAAAAGCTGCTTATTAAGCAAAGACATCTGTGAGGCGGGCGAGCGCTGGTGTGGTAGGATGAGCAGCATCTGCTCGGAGGCACTGAGCTCAGCCTGTGAGGTTTCTTCACAGAGCATCTGCACGACCTGCACTGTGGCAGCACCATTCCCACTGGGGGCAATTCCCATTCCTAGCTTTCCAACCTCTTGGCATGCTAAGGAGAAGTGTGGTCCCTTTCCATGCCTTTAGGGGAAGCCCAGCGCTCACGTGCAGTTATAAAGGGTGCACACAACCACTCCGCGCTCAGAGCTCCCGTGCACAAGCACACGCACACACTGCGGTATCAAAGCACCTCACACACTGGAGCTCTATTTCTGAGCTGGATGTTGGCTGCTTTGGGCATTCGGGTGTTTTGTGGAGGATGCTGATGTAGTTTCATTGCTTTCCTTCCCTGGGAGAGGAGGCTGCTTTACACCAGAGGAAGCGAGGGCTCGTGTTTGTGTGCTTGCCTTTCCGTGTTAGGGGGAAGCAGCACATGCGACTGCAAGCTGTTAAGTGCTCCAGAAGAGATACTTGTTTTTTCTCCCCACATAGCCTGTAGGCTTTAGATGAGCTGCACACTGGGTTCAGGGGTGGATCCTCAGGCAGCAGAGGAGCTCAACACCTTCACCCCAACCATCACCCTTCTCCATTTGCTCAACTTCAGCCCTGCAACCCAGACAGCGAGGATGGGGTGAGAAAAGAAAAGCCTCCAAGTGCTCAAGGAGAGAGTTTTCCTTGCAGTTGCTTTGTCAACCCCTCCACAGTGGCCAAGCAGCCCATAGGAGCTGTCCTCCACACATCAGTCCTCATCCATCGCCTTCCACTCGGTGCCCTGGTACCCTGCAGGACACTGCCACTCATGCTCTCATGCCCAGGCACAGCCTGACCAGGGTCCTGCTCTCAGCTCCCAGCTCTCACTTAGCACCAGATCCCTGCTTTTTCTTCAAGCCTTCTCTATTATAACTCCCAAGGTGCGCTTTGCCCTGAGCCATGATGCTCCCCATCCAGGACAGGCCCCTGTCCTGCTACCCCCAGCACGGCCCTGGCTTTGCTACAGGAAGTTATCCTCACCCATCATTTCCCTGCCTCACCTTTAGCCAGTGCATTATTCTGCCCACGTCCCTGCCCTGGCTCCCTGCCTTCAATGAGAGCCATAAATAAGGCATAAAAAGGAGAGAAAGCATTTAATATTTCATTCTAGTTTGTTGCAGAGTCAAGAAGGATCCAGGCGCTCAGGATCCCTCCTCCAGCCCCAGCACTTGCTTACAGAGACAGGAGGGTGACAAAGGATGGACGCTGCTCCCCTGGGGTTTACCCTCTAAAGCAGTTCTTCTTCTGCTTTTCCTTCTTGCCTGGCAGGTGGCAAGTGCCAAGGTGGACATGAGCAGGGACATCAGTGCATCCCGGGAAGGGATGGAGATACCCGTGAACTGGTGAGCCCTCAAAAGAGAGATGCTGCCAAGCCCCGAAAGCCCTGAGCTCTGCGCCCCACAGAGGTTATTTGGCAGGGGAGGAGAGGAAGAATTATCCTGTTGCTAAAACCCATTTAACCCCCTGGTGTGAGGACATCTCCAGCACATGGTGAGAAGTTTAGGGCTGGCTTTGATCATTGTGACTCAATGGACTTCTTGGCGACTCAAGGATGGGTCATTCATCGCAGGCTTCTCCTGGGAGGGGTTCCGAGGTTCCAAGAGCATGGGCAAGCGTCCCCAGAGGGGATGCTGCTGGAGAGCTGCCATCGCTCAGCAGCGATGGGCTGAGGGAGCGCAGCTCCCCAGAAACACTAGGAAAAGGGTATTTTGACTTCTGTAAGCCTGCTTTCCTGAGGAAAAGAGCTTTATGCAATTGCACCCCCCGTGCCCGACACAAGCAGCGTGTCTTCCCTTGTCATTTTATACCTTCGCAGGCGAGCTGAACCAAACTTGACATAATAACAGGAATCTGAAGAGAATTACGTCCTGACAGGCGTGATGAGAATCCTCAGCCTGGCAGAGGAGTGAGAGACAGAAGTAATGACTCTGCTGAGGAAAGGGCCACGTTGTGGGTGTTTTCCTTACTGGACATCAGAGACTCCACAGGCATTTAAGAGCAGTCCCCAAGGGAAAAGCTTTTGCATTAAGCAGCAGGGAAGCCCCAGGTAAGGAAACCCCAGCCTGCAGTGGGTACACTGGGGTCTGCTGGGGCCAGCCTGGCAGAGACAGCTCTTCCCCTTGCGGGACATCACACCATTGCTCTCCCTTTGTGGATTCTCCAGTGTCTGCTACATGGTTGTGCCACTGGGCAGCGTTCTCACCCACCCGGTCACCTCCTGTCCCATGCTTATGGCTGGGGCCAGACACAAGGTCTGGACAAGCACAGACCTGAATCCTTCCCTCCATCCACACCCTCCATCAAGGCAGCCCTGTATGTGCCGCCCTGCACTGCCCCAGCACAGAGACCATCTACGTGTGCTTGGAGGACCGATGTGCTTGTCCTGCCGTCTCCACTTAGCTCTGTCCAAGCATTGTACATATCTTTAATCTTAAGATATCACTTGTTACACCCAGAATCCGACTGAACGTTGCTGCTGCAGCCGAGGAAACACGGGTGTGAATGCTCAGGAGATTTAATAAAGGCTTGTTTCAAACCTAAGCTTGAATCTTCCTGACATCTTTTGTTCCTTATTAAATTGTCTTAAACAGCAAATGCAAAAGCTCCTGTTTCTGTCAAGTTGATAGCAAAGTGGGTCGTGTCCCCCCCCACTATTTGAGGGCTTAGCTGGACCGTGTTGGGATTCAACATCATCTCCCAGAAGGAATTTGGCTTTCTTTATCCTTACAACCTACATGAGGTCGCCTTGGGGCACAGCAGGCTGGTGAGGAGCTAAAAGGCATTTAAAAAGCAGTAGCAAATTGTCCCATCTGCTGCCTCCCTCCTGCGATCTCACCTGCATCAGCTGGAGGGAAAGGCTTTCTTTGCCTCCAAGATTACAAATTCCCTTTCTTTCCCTTCATGCCCCTTATTTCAGTAGCTGGGAACAACGCTGCTCTGCAGTGATGCATCCTGTCTCCTTTCCGTTTCCTTCCAAGTTAGATAGGAAATAACTTGCTGATGCTGCTGGCGGTCCCCAGGCAGCTCCAGAGGCTCCGTTTTGAAGCCAAATTTCCCCTTTAATGGGGTGAAGGACCAAGGGGCTGTTGGGATTTTCCTCCAACAGAGCTGTGCATGGACCGTGGGTCTATGGGGCTATTTTGGGGCCAAAAAAGGCTGGAATAGGTAAAACCCCAACAGCCTGCTCTGTGTGGCTGCTGAAACACCAACCACCCCCTCGCACATCACTGTGGGTGAATGAAACCCAGCACTGGTGCTTCCCCTTCTTTGAGACATGCAACAAAACCCAAGAGGTCTGCAAGGAAAAGGGAATGAAATCCATCAAGTCCCAGTGCTGGGAGAGAGGCAGAGCCTGTGGAGGCTGGGAATGAAATGATGAAATAAAGGCAGAAAGAGTCAATGTATGAGGAATTATTTAAGAGGCAGAAGAAAGCTGTTTCAAAAGGGGGGGGGGGGAAGGATGTGTGTGTTGGAGGTTGGAACCAACCTTCTCCTGGGGAGGGGGAATAAAGATGTTGGAGCAAAAGTAGGCCATTTGCTAAACAATAAAAGGGATGAAGCAGATGATGCTGAGATGCTGAACTGCTCTTTAAAATCTGCCTTTATCAAGAGAAACGTGGAAAAGTGGTTTGGACAATCAGGAAGTAACAAAGGGCTCGTAAAAACAGCTCCGGGGGGAAGAGAAACACTTGGGAGACGGGAGCGTGGCAGAGCGCATTAAGGGATTAACTGATGGAGGGGTTGATCCTGTGCTGGGACACAGCGGGATGGATGGGGACACGGTATGGGGCTGCCTCCTGCCCCCTCCTGGCACGGCTCCAGGGGCTCCTGAATCTGCCATCAGCGTGGACCTGGGCTTTTGGGAAGCACAGAAGAGGGGTGAAAGGAGAGAGGCTAATGAAGAGCCCGTCAGACAAATTGGAGCGGTGCCTCTTCTTCACCTTTTAATAGCTGAGGCAAATTGAAGACAGCAAAGCAAATCCTCTCTGGGTATCAGGATACGGTATCGCTTCCCAGGGGGGAAACGGAGGAATGATGGTATTAAATTAGGAAAGAGGAAGTTAAAATTGAATGTCTGAAAGGAAACGATGCTCAGAGTAATTCTCGGCTCAGCTGGGGATCAGCATCCCGGAGGGTGATTGCAGATAAAGTCCGATAGCACCTGGGTATCTCAGCATCCAGAAAGCATTCCAATCAGTTACAAGGGCTGCTCGGAAGAGCAGAACCAGGGGCTGCAGCTCAGTGCCCACTGTGCCAGGGGGAAGTACCCCAGGGATGGGAGAGAACAGGCAGGGGGTGGGTGGAGGAAAGGAACAAAGTCACCAGACAGGGTGGATTTTCCTGAGGGTCTTTCTCTGCATCACAGCCACCTGGGTCCTCTCTTTTCAGGGTGGGAAGCAAGAGGAGATGATTGGGAAGCAGTAGGATATGATGCGATGCCTCAGTTTCCCTCAGGGATGACATGGAGGAAAGGCCACCACATTGCTACTTGTGTTTCCTACTGATCTGTATCAGCTGGTGAAACAGAACTACCCCAACAGGCCATCCCAAAATCCAGCCTTTCCCTATATTCTGCTTCTGACCATGCCCAGCAGCAGAGAGGATAAATACAGCAGGAGAGCATCGTGCTGCTTCCCAGGATAGGTATCTTTGGCACCAGGATGGGGATGCTCCAGCTGCCCAGGGCAAATGTCCTTGTTGGCAGCTCAGGATGGATCCTGCATCACAGCCAGTGGAGAGGATGAGATGAATGGGAAGAGAGGAGGAAATGGATGAGAAAAGAGGAGTATTTCCCAGCTGGACCAAGCACAGCCCAGGGCTGGTGGAAATGTGGCTGCTCCCAGGGGTCACTGCCCAGCTCTGACTCACTGGGTGCTGCTCATCACTGCTCTCCCCAGCAGCCCCATCCATCCACACATGGAGGTGGATGGATGGAAACCCCTGTTAGAGAGCAGGGAAGCTCCTGCAGCCTCACTGTACAGGGAGAAAGCAACCAAGTGGAAACAAAAAAAAGCATGGAAAAAGCTCAGAATAAGGCAATTTGAGACCAGCACCTCCAAGTTTCCTGAAGCATTTTTAGCATCAGGTTTTGAGCTCAAGGAAGTGGCTGGATGAACTCTGGCAGCAGGAAAGACAGGAGGTGGGAGCCAACATCCTCCTGTTTGCATTGCACTTTTCCTTAGACCACCCTGAGTCATGCAATTGGCTTCATCCCCTTCGGCTGCAACGAGAGCGAAGCATCCCCAGCATCCCCCAGAAAAGCCTGTCCTGTTGGCAGCACCAGAAGGCAGCACCAGAAATAGGTCTGTTACTGCAGTGCCAAACATACTCACCAGCACCCAGGAGCCAAAAGCCCACTAAGAACCCAAGGACCCCTTTTATAGGGAGCTGCCAGCAGGGCCTGATCCTGCCCCAGCCCATCACCAGGTAGGCTGCAGGTGAGGCTCAGCCCAGCCCTGTTCTTACAGGACCGGTTTTCCTCATGAGTGCAGTGATTTTAACAACTGCCTTTGCTTCTCCCTTTATATTATGGCATGTCCTGGCTTTGCACTGGACTTAGGGAGAGGAGAAAGCCTTCTTGGTTTGGGGAATATGAAGCCCGGCTCAGGGAGGAACTGATGGTCTCTGGCTTCAGCCTCTGATCTCTGATCTGGAGCGGGGACAAGCGGTGACAGTGCAACAATAAATCAGAGGAAGGGTTTCTGTGGGGCTTAGCAATGGAGATGAGGCAGAAACATCCCTGAATCCAGAGCATCTGCTCCAGTGAGCACCCTCCAAAGCCCTGGAGGAGATCACTGGGAGCTTTAATAAATCTTGTGATGACCCAGCCTGGGGTTTAGGGCAAAGGAAAGGGAAAAGGCTCCTGAGCACACCCGAGTGCTTCATCGGCTCCATCCCTTGCCCTGGGCTCCTGCAGGAGGTGTTCTCATCCTGGGGCACCCAATTTCTGAGCCCTGTTCCAAGGTGGGAGAAGCAAAGACACTCCCCAAGGATGTGCATGGCACAGAGGAGGACTCTGATTTCCAGGTCTGCCCCTGTGGCTGAGCCGGTCCCCAGCTCCCCAGCTGAGCAAGCAGGCTGCTGGTGCTCAGGGCAGGGATTCTGCTCTGGTACCAGCAGCAGGGAGAGGATCTGAGGCTCGTTCCTACAAAGAGCTATGAGGTACATGGGATCTGGGGGCAGAAAACTGTTCATCTCCCACCAGACCTGGCTCTCAGCAGTCAGGACAGAGGAAGAGCTCATCTCCGCATCACATGAGGATGCAGAATTAGGCCCACGAGAAGATAGGAATGGTGACTCAGGTTGCATCAATTCTAGAAAGGCAAAACACTGCAAGGAGGAAACTTTCTGGTGTGGCTGGGAAAGTGAGGGACTAGGCTTGTGTTAGCTCAGGCATACGGGCTTATGTTAGCCCAGGAGCTGCGAGTCCATCAGTCCTCTGAGCTGGGCCCATCTGCAGCTACAAGCTCAGTGCAAAGGGATAAAGAAGGACACCCCATCTCCCAGAGCAACTTCTGGGGTGCTGTTCCCATTACACCTTGGTGCCAGCACCAGACTACCCCGTGCAGGACTACAAGAGGCAAAGAGGATCCTGAGCTGTCATCCGGGGGTGCGATTCCTTGGATGCAGATGTAACCCTTGGCAAGGAAGAGAGCTGCTGGCCACAAGCCACGCAAGCACAGATTGGTGTCTGGTACCAGGTGTCATGGCTCCATGAGCTAAAAATCATATGTTTAAGTTTCAGAGGAGAAATTGGTTAAAAAGCAAAACTGAAGGGACTATTGCCCTGTAACAGCGAACAAAGCTTGGTGGATGAAGTGGAAAAAGAATGGCTTTTCAGAAGGAATAATGTATTGGAGACGGGAAAAAGCAGTCAATGAGGCTGGTGTGAATCTGCTTTTCCTCTGAGCTGCGTAAAAAGGATTGTTTCCCCAAGGAAAGCTGTCTCTGCCCAGGGTTTGGGCACAAAAGTCCCATCTCCTGCCATACCGTGGCACACAGCACTTGGTGCAGTTTGCATGAGCAGTCAGCCAAGGCAAAGTCTTGATCCATCACCTCCCTTAGATCCTCTTTTTGCTCATTGGATCCTTCACCACTACTTACTCATCACAGCTACAAGCCCCAGCCCTTTTTCCTCAACCACCAGTGAGAAACACATCAGTTGAGATGCAGTCATGGGCTTTCAGGCATTTTGCCTCCCAGGGCTGCGAAGATAAAGCACAGAGAAATTGTTCTGATGGCTCAGATGTGGCGGGGGATGAGAAGGGGAGCAGGAAACGCGGGGGTGATGGATGGAGAAAGGGTCACTGCGGGGTGGCGAGTCCCCACGAGCACAATGTCCCGGGGCTGTGGGGGGGTCGGGGAGCAGAGAGCAGCTGAGATCTTTGCTGGTTGCCATGGCTGGGCCGGCTCACAGGGAGCTGGGATGCTGCAGACAGCCTGGAGCACTGGGACAAGGCACAAGGTCACCGGCACAGGCTGGGAGCCAGGACCATTCCTCACTAAGTGACCTCAAGAGTTTGGGCTCTTTGGGAGCATGAACAGAGCTGTGCCCCACATCTATGGAGGGAGGCAGCTAGCCATGGCCCGAGTCCCTTTGTGTTGCACTGATGACTGATGCACCCAATTGCACCCTTCATTTGCACACTGCAGGGATGCCATCGCTGCACTGATGCCCCATCAGTGAGAGGACACTGCCGCCCTCCAGATGGTCCAAGCAGCTGTGGAGGGACCGAGTGGGGCTGGACTTCATTTGGGCTCCTCTCCATCCTCCACACTCCTCCCATTCCACATAAGCCTCCCAGTTCCTTGCCTTCAACATCATGCTGAGCCCATGGAAGGCATCCCAGGGCAAGGTGACAATAGCTGGATCCTGTTGTTATCAGCAATGCGATGTAGGATGAGGCTTGCATGGAGACCAGAACTGGGTTATTTTAACATCAGGAAAATAGGGATGGAAGTGGGAGGTGAGTTAAAGGCCTCCATTCACCCCTTTCCACAGAAAGCCTCTCCAGACCCACCAGTAAAACCCAAACTTGTGGCTCGTGTTAGGAGAGGGAAGAAAAGATTCTTGTTTTGCACAAAACCTCTTTGGGAGTTCTGTTTTTCCTGGGAGAAAATGGAGCTCCTGTAGCATGGAAGGGTCTGGGGCAGCTCCCAGCAGCCAGGTCTCAACTTGGAGCTGAGGCATGGGGCCCCATGCTCTTGGAGCAGTGGGGACCGGCATGATGCTCAGAGGAGCATGTGAAAGAGCAACAAGAGAAGGTGATGCTAAGACATCCCTACCTGCTGTTTATGCACCAATCTCCCTTTGATGGGCACAAAAAGGCATCTGACTGGTCTCCTACCACTGCTGCTTTCCTGCTTGATGGAATTCAACCAGCCCATGTGTGGTGTTTTGTTCATTGAAACAGGGGCTGAAGATGAACAAAAGCCACAAGCCACTGCCTTCTATCAAGGAGAAAGTGAATCTAAACTCAGCCCTTGGACTTTCTTTCCCTTTGTTGTGAATGAGGACTTGCAAATTGCTTTGTACTGTGCAGCAGAGGAAAGCTGGGATCAGGGAATGTGGGATTCCCTCCTGCCTTGGGGGCTCTTTCCAACTGAGCTCCATTTGCCTTGAGTGAAAAGGAAATGCTCAAAGAGTTGGCTTTGGCCTTGGGAAGAGAGTGGTCTTTAATAGGAAAATGCATTAAATAAATAAACAGACCTGGACAGCTTCTGAATCCTGTAGGATGGTCCAGGAGGAGCTCTCAAAAATCAATGAACATAGGAGAGTGGAGTTGGTGTTAACAGACTGCCAAGTGGGTTGTGAAGGGTCGAAGAGGGTCCTCCATACCCAGCTGGAGATGCAGTGCATTTCTCCTCTCATCCTGGTGGGTACTGAGGAGGAACTTGGGAAGGAATCCATTCCTCACCAATGGGAAAGCTCTCCTCTCAGTCAGTGCTGGGAACTGGAGTCTGCTCGAGTGTGGAAGATTAACCTGGTGCAAAAGAGCATCCTGAAAATCCCCAACTGAAGCAATGCTTCATGGCAAACTTCCCACCGGCTCCATGAGAGCACACACATGTGGGAGAGGCTCAAGGCCCCAGCCCAATGCATGATGATTCCCAAGAGCTACACAACGAAGAGGAGCAAACAGAGATGTCAGCCCTGCTCCTAGCATCATTTATCACTTGCCATGTGGCAGAAGATGCCTCGCAGATCACCCCAGCTGGGCAGATGCTGACAGGCTCCTCACATCCCTCTTCCACCCACCCCTCCCGCTCCATATGGCTCTCACATGGTGGGACTCGGGAGGCCCTTTCCAGCAGCTGCTCTGCTAATGGCCCCTTATTAACAGCAGGACTCCAGAAGGGCAGCAGTGATGCCTCTTTTGAAGGTGAACCTGTCAGGGATGGATTTGGCTTCAGATCTTCACCTTCTCAAACAGCCCAGATCACCTCCACCATCGGCAGCGGTGGTTTGGGTGCCATCGCTTGATGCGTGCTGAATGCCTGGCAGTTAATGGCCACTGGTGTGTCATTTCCCAGCCTTTCTGGGCCTCGTATATCCTGGGTACCAACATCCCACAGAAACTGCAGGTAGCCTCAACAAGGATGGCTTCCAAGAAGAATAACATCTGAGTGGCTTCTTCACCACCACCATCCCACATCACTTGCTGGGAGAAAGCATGGGATGCAAACTGGAGAGGCTGTTTGCTTCCCTGAGCTTTTGGCTCATGTCCCAGCTCACCTAAACCCCTTCCCTCCTTGGGCAGCTTGCAGAGCTGTTAACGACAGAACCTGGGATGGGGAATCCAGCTGTCCAGGAATTGCATGGGTGATGGGTCCCAGTGAAAGGAGCAGAGAGAAACCATTGCAGAGTGGTCTAAGGGACCATTCACAAAGCTGGTTTCCTGCTGATCTCAGCAGATCCCAACTGAAAAGCACCAGTGCTGTGCCCAGCAAGCCCCGGAGAGCCCAGGTTCATTGCAGCCTGTGTATTCAGGGAATGAGGTTTGGGAAGCCACCCCATAGTGACCTGTGAGCTTGGGATTTTGGGGATCCTTGGGGATGTTTGGAGTATGTCAGGAGGACACTCCCAGGGCTCACAGGACTGCCTGGCAAGGCAGGGGGAGAAGGAAGGGTGGCTGGACCGACACCGGGGGCTTGGTCACCCCTCCTACAAGCCCCATCAGACAGGGAGAGATGTGAGAGCATCCCTAAAGCAAACACCCCCAGCCCAGACCAGGTCGGAGCATCCCAATGGGAGCCCCTCTCCTCCCAGCACCCTTCCCATGCAGTGGGGTCCCCCCTGGAGCCCCCGTGCCCCACTTTATCCTCACTGGGCACCCCAAACCCACCTCCACAAGCAGCAGTGAGGAGCAGCGCGTAGGTGCGTGCACAGTGAACATGTGTGCGCTGAGAAGCAGGAGCATATGGTGACTCCGTTCCTGGAGGCACCCAGAGCCACAGCCATTAATCTCTATAAATAACTTTAGCCATGAAGCCTCCAACGGCCGCTTCCCCATTCCCTGCAAAACAACAGCAGAAAAGCTTTGTGAAACATCAGCATTCCTCAAACAGCCCGACCCAGACCGGAGACTGGAGAGCAATTAAATCAGGCAACTAATTGCTAACAAGGGGGGGACAGGGGTCCTGAGCTGTCTGATGGGCTGGGTGCTCCCCTGGGGTTCAGCCCCAGGGGTTTTCTGCCCTATGTGGGAACAGTGGACATGGGGACGGTGACCTGGAGACCTGACCACACCAATCCTGTGCAAGCACGATGGATGTGCTCCAGCTTTCCAGAGCTCAGACGCAAACTTGGGCCCCCAAACCAAAGACCCAAAGCACCCAGAACTACACCCCATGCCTGTGCATGGAGCTGCACATCACCTCCTGAGGTGAGGGGATGAGGAGAGGGCATGCATCACCCCATCGCTTCCCAGCTGCCTTCTCCTGGCTCCATCATTCCTCTTGTGCAGGCTGTGACAAGGAGAAAGGTGCTGTGTTGGAGTTACGGCTCCTGTCCCTGTGCACTGACCAAGCCAACAGCACGTGCTAACAGTGCTCATCTCTGCTGTGCCCCAAACCTGCCCGGCTGGATTTGTTCCAGGTCCTCAAGTCACCATCTCAATTCAGCAGGAGGGGCCACACTGGCCGTGGGCATGGACTGGGGCTCAGCGCCCAGCACCATCCTGACCAAGTGGCCAATTTGCAATTACAACAAGGCACAGTGGCCTTTTCTCACCGCTGGAGCGAGTGTCCTGGCGATGGCAAAGTGAGACAGGGAATGCTCCCCCACGCTCCAAAAACCTGCATAACTCTGCATAGTACTAAGGGGGGTATTAGGATGCTATGGAGCTGATTCATCATAGCAAAACCTGGCCCAGAACCAACAGGATCAGTGGGAAGCAGCAGCTTTCACACCAGACCTTGTACCGGGAGGCACCTTGGCCCATGCTGGGTCCTCCCCTCCCCTGCAAGGGTTAAGGCAGGAGCCATGTGGGTTGATGGGAGTAAGATGTTTCACTCTGCTCCTATTTGTAGTTAGAAAAAGCACTAATTCATTCTAAATCTGCCTGAAAGAGCCTTAAGTGGTCATACACCGATAAAGAGGACTTTATTTGGCTTAGCATTTAGAAAGTTTTATGTGTGTAAATGGGTGAGGATATTGCAAAAGCTCATTTTCTCTCTCTTTTAAAGCATGGAGCTGCCTGGCTTCCCTTCTGCTCTCTTGCTGACAGTGTTCAGAGCATCCCATCCCCTTTTTCAGCAGGGGATTACTGCTCCTTGCAGGACTGGCACCTTGTTTGGTTGATCCCCCCTTGCCCCATGGTCTCCCTATGGCCCTAGGACTTCACTGCTCCTGGGTGCTGCAGCCCCAGGAGCCTCTATGGGTTTTCAGGGTTGATCCCCAGGCACACTGGGGGCAGAGGACGAGGCAGAGCCTTGCACTGGTTCAGAGTGGACAGGGTGTGCAAACCCTCCTATGAGCCACAAGGCACGCAACCATCCCTCCTTGCAGCTTCCCAGGTATCACCCCAACAGTCCTGGGGAACGGACATCCCCATCCTCACCCCTCAGCCAAGCAAAGGAGGAATTTTGCTCCCCACAGCACCACCAGCATTCCCTCCCTGTCCATTCGGTCGCTGGGCTTGGGGATGTGACTGCATCTGGCTCGAGGTTCATTTATCCCCCTTCTTTCAAGTCACTAAAAAGCCACCAGCTCCTTCCCCAGCCTGCCCATGCTCCCTTCCTTCTTCCAGCCCAGCTCCTCACATCCAAGCCACCACCGCAGCCAGCTCTTATCCAAACCTCCCTATTTCACAGGGAGATTTCTCATCCTGATCCCCCTGTTCCTTACATTGTACGATGGCAGCAAATAAGGCTCATGAAGCGCTCTTGGCAGAGGTTAGTGTGGCTCTGAAGAGACTGATCATTAGGAGCAGGACGCTGGCTGCAGCAGAATAAACACCACAAAGCAGTGCTCAGGCTGGGTGAGACTGGGCAGGGCTCATAAAGGTCAGGTCTCAATGCATGAGAGGAGATGAGAAATTAGAGCAAAATGCTCCTGCTTTCTTGGGAGTGTCTGATTGAGCACAAGACTTGATGGGCGCTGTAGTAGGCTCCCTTATCTTAGGTCTGTCAGTGTCTGGAGTTAATTGTTGTGCTCTGAATACAGAATCACAGAACGGGTTGGGATGAAGGGACCCTAAAGCTCATCCAGCTCCAACCCCTGCCACGGGCAGGGACACCTTCCACTAGAGCAGCTTGCTCCAAGCCCCTGTGTCCAACCTGGCCTTGAGCACTGCCAGGGATGGGGCAGCCACAGCTTCTCTGGGCACCCTGTGCCAGCGCCTCAGCACCCTCACAGGGAAGAACTTCTGCCTTATCTCTAACCTGAACTTCCCCTGTTTCAGTTTGAACCCATCACCCCTTGTCCTATCACTGCAGTCCCTGATGAAGAGCCCCTCCCCAGCATCCTTGTAGCCCCATTCAGACACTGGGAGGCTGCTATGAACACGTTGGTGGGGTTTTGGGTCTGTGCCTTGGGTCATGAGCTCTGCCAACAGCCAGGCATTGTGTGGGCTTCACATTTATTCCTGAAGATCTCATTCAGGAGGTAACAGCAGCAATGATTTGCAATTAACCAAGTTAAATCAGTGCAAATGCTTGTGTCAATGGGAAAATCACTCATCCCAGTATCAAACAGCATTAACTGGTGGACACCCAGCAAACAGAGAACCAGCAGAGTTCAGCTTGAACAGGCTGGAGGCAGCCAGGAACGCATCTGGAATGAGCTGAAATGCTTCATTCCAATGCCTTCAAATAAAGATATTTCACTTCAGGACACTCAGCTCCCTTTGGATCATTTTCAAGTGAAATGTTTTGACTTCTTTTTAATGGCTTTTTTTTTTTTTTTGCAACCAAAATTGTCTGATTTTAAAGAAAAAAAACCCTTATATAGGCCCTAAAATGATGCTTATTGGAAGGAGCGTGTAAAAACCTCCTTTCTCACTGAGCTGCAGTGGTGTATTTTATATTGCTTGGCCATGGGGACAATGGACCAGGACCAGAGCTTGTCCTGGTGATGGACAGGGCTCAGGCTGCAGCAGCCTCTGGGGCAGCAGCTGGATGGCACCTGGACCTGTGAGATGCCACCAGGGAAGTCACATAGGAGAAGCCACACTTGCATGCAGCATCCCAAGGAGGAGCATCTCAGGGGTTGATCCTACCCTGCAAGGAGTGGGTAAAGCTCTCTGCGGACCTTAAGGCCCTTTCCAACCCTAACTTCTGTGATTCTATGATGATGGGAGCACGTCCATGGAAGGGATCATCCTCCTGGCAGTCACGATGCCCTGGGTCTATTCACTATCAGGCTTTAAGGGTCGGTCTCTCTTGGGATGAGCTGACCACAGCACTGGGGAGAGCAGGGGCTTAATAAAGGAATACAAAGCCCAGAGGTGATGAGCCATGGTGAGGAGAGCTCCGTGCCTGCACTGAACAGTCTCTGACAGCCCAGGAGGAATCTGGATGATTTCAGTTTGGTTTTAGCAGTATTCCTATCCCATTTAGCTAAATAAATAGAGGCTGGCTTTAAACTAATTTAACTGTGTGCACGCAGCCAACTTGCACAGCCTAAAGCAAATCATAATTTGTATTGAACTGGTGTGCTCTGAGTTTAGGGGAAGAGTTTGCACCAAGATGGATTTTCAGAGGGTTTCCTACCCTCTCCAAAAAGGGTGAATGAATAACTGCTCCATGCAGGGGAATGAGGGCAAATACCAAAGGGAAAGGCATCCAGAAAAAAAGGGCAGTTTTCAAGGAGATGCCAGGATTTACAGCACGGTTTCATTTGCCCTGGGCTGGCTTTAGAGCCATTTCACCAGGAGATGTGCCTGCATCTGGGATTTAACAGGAGCTTTCTACAAAGCTCCAAGAGCAGATAGTTATTAAAACAGCAATTCAGGTGAAAATAGGTATTAAATAGATAATGTAGATGCTCCCATCCACCCCTCCATGACCTCTTTCCTCTCCCCCATTATAACAGTACAGGAACAGATCCCATAGGCAGTGTATCCACTTGGGGTGGCACAGGAGGGCAGACACCCCCTGGCACAAGCTTCCCAGCTTTTCCCATCTAAAGGCTGCTGAGATGATCTCCTTGGTTTATAACCAAGCCTAATCCATCTGGATTACGGACAGCAGGGATACCCGCAGCATTCCGTATGGATACCCATCCAGCTCCCTACCCTTGCTCACAGCTCTGTGAGGAGCAGATCCACATGCCTTTGCCTTCTACCACTTGCAGGAGTGACTGAACCTCTGTTTTGGTGGCCATTCCCCTTCTCCCCCCCATCAAAGCCATTCAAAAGCAGTGATTTGGCAGGAAAGCTTTTACCCTCACGGCCTGGAGCTTGGCAGGGATGCAAGGGCTGGCCTGGGGTCCATCCCATGGATCTGTGGTGGAGCCGCTGGCACTGCCCTTGCTCATCTGGTGAGAGCTGGGTTCCTCGCCACACTGGTATCCACGTCTGTTTGCTGCAGGAAATAATTCATCTTTGCAGCTCATGCTGGGAATTAATTAATGGTTATGGCTTCTGTGACCCTGTGATTAACTCACTTGCACATAATTGCTTGAAGACAAAGCGATGCAGTAGGAGCTTTTCCCCCTCCCAATCCCCACTTGCCATAGTCTCTGCAGGGACCAAGCAGTCAATAAGAACTTGGATTTTCCTTCCCTCTTTTTGCCTTTCCCTGCTTCTTTTGCACACCCCTTAGAGATCCAGAAGGAGAAAGCTGGTAAGAACCGGAGCTGAGAGCATGTCCCAGTAAGAGAACATTTGGCCTTCGGCTGGACACACAGACCTTCACTGGAACCTCCATGACAAATACTGGCCACATTTATAAGGTTGGCTATCCAAGGGTCACACAGCACAGAGCAAAGGGCTTGGCTTTGCACTAAGACTGCTGCAATCGGGAGCAAGACAAGGGTGATGCCTTTGCAGCCTCCTGATGAGATGGAGTGAGACTGCCCACCACGGTTTGGTGGCCTGCAAGACAGGTCACCCATAGAATAGTTAGGATGAAGCTTCCTCCTCTATCACCATTGGGCACTGGGGCTGTGAAGTCTTGGTGAGGAGGTGAGACAGAGATGTAGTGAGTGGGTAGGATCCATCTCCCCCTGCATGCTGAAAGGAACCTGCTCTTGCTAAGAGGCCGGAGTCATAGGCAAGGTGAACATGTCTCAGTCCTTCCCCGGGATATTTCCGGCATGTCCTGCCTAGAAACTGCTCTGCACTGAAATGGGAACAAGGAAACCAGGCTGGCTGCAGGACACAGTCCCTTGCTGTGCATGGAGGAGCAGGGTCACCCTTCTTGCATACCCATCAAGAACACTAACCACCTTTGAGACCACACAGGCATACTTGTGCCCAAGCTCTTGGCAAGCAGAAAAGCCTCCCCTCTGCAACACAGCTTAAAGCACTGCTGGATTGTGCAGGATCTACAGAAACCCCATTGTCCTTCACGGGCCCCAGAGGAGAGGAACTACCTACCAAATCCTCATGCCTACCAGTGGGCAGAAGCTCACCTTTAGGTACCTTCACTTCCTGAGGACCAGGGATGGCCGGGATGGAGAAGGAGGTAGGGAGCTTGGAGATCCATCCCGAGGTGACTTGTTTCACCCATTTCTCTACCAAACCCAGGGCTCTGGCTCCATCCCACCTCCAGGTCAGAGATTGCTTTTCACTGTCAACAGAGAGGCTGAAACTTGCTCTTTGCCTAATCCAGACTCTGCAGGAGCAGGCCCTGCTCCCCCGCTTCCTGAAATCCATTTCAATCTGAGATTACGCAGTTAAAAAGCACTCGCTTGACAGAAATAATAAGCACTCAGCAGGCAGCCAGCAGCTCTGCTGGGCTTCCCTCTTCCTACGCCCTTAATCTATCTCTCAGAGAGTCTTCAAGCAATTTAAGCCAGCCTTTCAGAACCAAGGAGCTTTAGCTTTGAACACCAAGAGTTGTCCCTGCTTGTCCTCAGCCGGCAGCAGTGCTCCATCGCTGGGCACCAGCAGAACAGGGGACAGGGCAGCAGGGAAGAGCTGTGATTTCTTCTAGGGAGATGGGATGGTTGGGAGATGGAGAAGTAAGGGTGAGGCCATAAGAGATGCCAGAGCTGGCAACGTAGATGTGGAAAAATGGGACTATGGGATCATGGTGGCAAACCCAGGTTTCCTGCATGGAAAGTTGGCAGCCTGCAGAAAAGGAGCCTGATGTGCAACACTGCCTCAGGGTCTGCCTCTAAGCAGGAACATCAGATTACATGAGAGCCAGACTGAGCTCCTTCCTCTGATGGAAAGGAGGAGCACTGGAAAGGCAGTTTCCATCCACACTCTGCCCCCCTTGTGTGGGCCCAGCAGGAATGAGAATGAAGTTCAAACCAAGCAATTATTTCCTTAATTTCTCTCAAGCTTCAAATGTCTCAAATTGCCAGAGGGTTTTTTGGGGATTTGGGTTTGGTTTGTGCCTTTTCTTCCCCCCCCCCCTCCTTTTTCATCTTGTTTTCCCTACCCCTCTTTAGTGGCTCTAATTGTGTCATTAGGAATTAATGACTTTGGAGGGAGACATTTTCTTCTTAATTAAAGGAAGAAAAGAGGAAAGCTGAAGCCACATGCAGGCAGCATCCCACCTCTTGGCATGGACTGGATTCTCCCAAAGCTGCTTATCTCAATTCCAGTAATTCAGGAAGGGGCTGGGACCAGCCTGGAGATGTTTTCTGTGCTGATGTACCCCTGTTTGGAGAGTTAATCCTTCCACCTCCTCATCCATGGCAAGGAGCTCTTCTGTGCCTTGGTTAAAGTGAGACAGTGAGCAAACTTTAACACCAGGAGAAACACCGAGTGCAAATTCATATGGAGAAGGCAGGCTGGATGGTGCAAAAACCCACTCCAGTTGTGGCCTTTCTCCCACAGAGACCATGGAGAAGACCTCAGGCTCACCTCATCCCCTCCAAACATCTGGAGGCTTTGTGGCAGCTCATCCCACTGCTGCTCTGGAAGCTGAAGAGGCACTGTTTGGAATCCAGCAATGCTACACTGTCCCCACTGCTGGCTGAGGAGCCTTTCCTCAGCCACACTGGAGACATGGCAGCCCCAAGGACCCCCAGAGCATCACCTGCTAATGCCTCTCCACCAGGATCTGCGTTGAGGAGCCTCTCCCTGCCTTGTCCTGTCTGGCAAATGGGTGATTATTCCTCCTGTGGATGCTTGCTGCTCCATCCACATCGATGTGGTGCTCCATTTGTCATCGTTTGGGAGAGCAGGACGGGAGGGCACGGTGCTGAATGGGAACTGATTGCTTGGATGGCAGCCGGGCTGGGCAGGCAGCCTGGGCTCTGGGTAACTGCAAGTGATTCCCTTAGCAGCTCTACATGGGAGAGTCGCATACTGGGATCTCTCTCCCAGGCTACTGGGAGAACTGGTCTGCTCCCAGAGAGGGGGAAGAGCATCAATGAGATGCGGTGCAGGTCTTGGGAGAACACAGCAACCATGCTCCTTCACTGTGGGTTTGCTCAAATGACTTCCAGCAGTCAGTAAAAGCAGTGAAGGGGGTTTTAGAGGGGCCTGTGGGAAGCAAAGTAACTGGGAAGGAGAAAAAGAATGAAGCCTCGTGTCTGTAGATGTAGCTCTGCAGAGGATACAGGGAAACACAGCAGGAAAGGAGGGATAATTGGCCCTGAATGAGCAGCTGACATCCAAGACCAGCTCTTGGGGCTCCTGCAAACAGCCAGAAGCAGACACCTGCCCGAGAGTCAGGGGAATTAAGGGAAAAAGTAATAACCCCCCCCAAACCCTAGCACAAATGTCAAGGCGATACAAAGGAATGAGCACAAAATAGCAGGAGACATCTTCAAGGCATTATCTGAGCCCCCCCCTCCTGGGCCATGGGCTCAGCCCCTGCTGCCTCCTTGGAAAAGCTTTGCAGCAAGGGAACGAGGGAGAAGAGAAGCAAAGCAGCCACAGTTAACAGGGGACCAGGGAGCACGTTACAGCAGGGAGTGCAAGTCAGAGACGATCCTGATGGCCAGCAGGAGCTGGTGCGGGCTGCAGCCAGCCCAGAGGCACCGGGCTTGGAGGGGAGCAGGGCTGAGCGCTCACCTTTCCTGCTGCTTACAGGCTAAAAAGGAGGGATGAGAGGGAGATAATCTGCTGTGGCTTGTAGGTGGAGAAGGGAATAGGAGCTTGGCTCTCCCCAGCAATGGGGGGAACACTCTCAGAGGAAGGAGGAGAGGAGGGAATGCATTTTGTGGTCCTGCACACTTGGTTGAAGAGCTGCTCCTGGCTGGGGTAGGGATGCGTGCCTGCTCCTGCAGGGTGTTATTACAGCAAATGCATTAAGAGAAGTGAGGTTTTACTATTCAAATACGCTGAGCTCTGCAATGGATTCCCACCTCGGAAGCAGGAGGGGGGTCAACTTCTGGTAAGGAAGAAAATCTGGGATCTTGAGGGATCCTGGGATGTCCTGAGCTCTGTTAGTTTTCTCGGCGCTGGGATGGGGCATCCCACCATGGTCTTCCTCCTTCCCTTTGGTTAGAGCTCCACACAGCATCAACATGGAAGAGACAAGAAATCGAGACACAACTCGGAGCGAGCCAGGAGTTGAAATACCATTATCCACCCAGTGCTGTGGGAAGAGATGGACAGGATCGAGTGGGCCACCAAGTCCAGCCCCACCATTCCACAGGTCCTTGTGAAAGGTGACTGCTTCCAGGGAATAGGGGACTGATCCCTCCGGTCACACTATGCAGGTGACAGCCAGTGCCCCCTCTCCTGCCCCACAGCACCTCATACTGGAGGCAAATCCATCTTCTACCAGGCTCCACCCTGCCCCTGCTCCTTCCTTGCACTCCCATTTTTGCCCCCTTTTTCAAACTCTCAGAGAACACCACATTAACTGTAGCTTGGAGAAGGTAATCAAGCTATTTCTAGGCAGAGAACTAATTTAATGCATGGATGACTTTAGCTCAAAAGAAGAAATAAGGACACTCAGGCATCCTAAGGGAGCAGAATAATAGGGTAATTTGCACAAGATGAGGAGAAAGGGGGGAAAAAAGGGCCACTACTTCCTTTGCATAATCATCTCTATAAATCTCATTCTTTCCCCTGTTTGCTGGTCACCACCACCGAGTCTCCAGCCATCGAACACCCTCACATGCTGGCACTTAAAAGGGACAAGAGCTGGGTTCAGCTCAGCGCTGTTGTGCTTCCAAGGGTGGGAGGAGTAGATAAGGGGCAAGGTTTGGTGGCAATTTAGGATGCAAAGAAAGCTTAACGTGCCCTTAGCCTGTGCTGGAGGCAAGGAGGCAGTGAAATAACTAGTGCCTGAAGGAAATTCCACTATTTCTAATTGCTTAAAGGGAGGAAAAGGAAGGGAAGGTGGGAAAGGTGGGAGATGCCGCTCAAAGTGTTTCTAATACTTAGAGCTGCCTGGCGATATGGAATAAAAGAAATGTCAGCGTGAAAATCACTTGGAAGTGAAAAATGGAAGCTTTCCATTCCAAACGTGTGGAAACAATGACGTTTTCACTTCACCAACCCCCCCAGTGACACATTTTTCCTTTCCCTCCCCCCTCCCAAGCAACGTTTGATTGAAAGCTCCACTTTCTTGTGGGAAGTTTCCATCTTCAGAAAACCGCCTTTCCTGTCAATAAAACTGCTCCTGCTGAGGATTTCCAAGCAGTGTGTGACTCCATGGAACGGTCAAGTGCTGGGAATAACCAATTCGGCATGGCAGAGGACAAACCTGTGTCCTCAGGCTGGGAAGGGATGGGTCCATCCAGCCCTGCTGCCCCTGGAGAGCCCAGTACAGCAACCAGGAGCACCTGGAGCAGCCTTGGGCTGCAGGGCTGAGAGGGATGCTCTTGCATGCAGAAAATCATTCACCTCCAGACTGGATACAGCAAGTTCTGTCATGGAAGTGGATGATTTGTGCTGCTTTTGTCCTGGATCCCTCCCAGCAGCATTTTGGTGAGGGTGAGGAATTGCAGAGTAGGTGCTGTAACTGTGCAGGCAGCATGGGATCAGCTCCAGTGAAGAGGAGCCCAGCTGTCCCCTCTTCTTCTGATCCCCAAGGAAGCAGGCTCCAGACACAGACCCACTGCAGACACCTTCCTGCATCCCTGCCTTGCTCTCTGCCCGGCTGCAGCCGTGTTGCACTGATGGGAAAAAACCATATAAGTAGGTCAGAGCCCCATTTGTCAGCTATTTTGCACCGGGTGGAGTGACTGGAACCGGCAGCTTAATGGATGGATCTCACTTGTGAAATTACCCAGCACAAAAACATATGTACCTGCAGGGCAGAGAGGCTTGGTCACACCAGGAGGAGAGGAGATTTGATCCCATCACCCGCGAAGAATGGAAGAAAAGAGCCTGTTTCTTCTCCTCCTCCCTCCTGTTTTCCCCTTTCCTGTGGCCAGGGCCATGTGCTGTCCCAGGGACTGCTTGCTGGCTGTATTTCTCCTCCCTGGCTGTGCCATAAGGAAGCAGGAGACCAACCTGGCTCACCCAGGAGTCGATTGAGCCTTTTATTACGCTAGGCAGGAAGCTGTATTTACAACCAGCCCAGGGATGCTCTCTCTACGTTGAGCCCGCGCCTGTTCAGACAGAGAAAACGTGGGGGTAATTTCTTACCCCTTTTAACAACTGCAAATGGATAGAGGAAAGGAACACACACGTGGGAGCAGCTTCGCTCTCTGCATAAGGTCTTAATAACCCAAGCTTCTACTCAATGCTGGATGCCCATGCAGAGGAGCATACGGGGGCTGAGAAGAGGACCGATGTGGACACGCATCCTCAGGTGGGCTTGGAAAGACCCTCTGGATGGAAAGTGAGAACGCTGGGAACGAACTGCAGCATCCTATTAGTAAAGGCCATCTGAGCCTTTAATTAAAATTTGCCTAATGACCTGGCTGCTTCATCATTTTCACTATCAGAGACCTTAATTTAAAGTGACGGGTACTTAGGCAAAGGCAAAATTCATTTAGCCTCCAAAAGGCATTAAAGGGGCAGAGTGTGGATTCAGCAGTGCCCCTGCCCACTGTCCCGCTGTGGGAAGAGGTCTGTGTCCACATCACGCTGGGGAATGGCTTGGTGACAATGGGAGGAAAAGGAGGAGGAATGAGCCACACAGAGCAGATGTTTCTTACCCTTAATCACTGCTGGAAAGGGCCCAGATGATGGGATTGTACTTCCACAGAAGGCCCACTCTGCCTTGGTGGCTCTCTTGAGTAGGGTGGTCCCAGCGTTGCCAGCAAGTGATACATCCTGCAAAATGCACACAGACACCATTGATCCAGTGTGGGTTTTCCTCAGGGGGAGGATACAAAGATCCATAGTTCTTCCCCCAAACCTTATTCCTATTCTCCACTTTTTTTGCTGCAAATAGGACATCAGATGCTCTTCGTCCTCAGCAGATGCCCTGCCCCATCCCCAGAGCCACTTGCCATCTCCACCCCTCATCACCCTGCCCATATTCAACAAGTCCACTTTAAATGCTCAAACCTCTCCCAGCAAATTTGCTTCCATTTCCCCACATCACCCAAAAGTGGAAGGAGTAAGCTATCCGGAAAACAACTTACGGGTCTCCCAGCAGTCCCCATGCATCCCTCCCACACCACCAGCCCTGCCTCTGCCCTTGTTCCCACCTGAGCAGCGAAGATCTCTGAAGATCCCATATGCCTTGGCTGGGTCCCAGCACACAGGACAGTGATGCTGAGCCATCCCCCAGCCACCTCCTGCCTCTCAACACAGTGTGTGCAGCCCAGGAAATCCCAGCTGCAGTATTCCTCCCCATCCCTCTCTCTTTGTTAAAGCAGAGGCTGCAATGGATTCAGTGTTCAGCGTTGGTAGTCCAAACCTCATCGTTCATGCCACATTGATTCTCAATTCCAGCCCTGCAGGTTATTTAATTGGGCAGATATCCCTTCAATTTTCTCCTCCAGCGATATTATTGATGGCTGAAGTCTATCCATTTCTTTGCACAGGGCTTCAAAAGGAGCCTGTTAACAATTATAACAATAGTCAAAGACTTTGCTTTCGATTGTACTTCACAGCCCCAAATCTCAAACAATCCATTAAGCCCATCTTAGAGGTATTAATTGTCCCAGGTTCAGTCTAGAGATAGCTTGTGCTGCCCTTCGGGCTGGAATCATTACTCTCCCCTCTCCACTTCTCTTCAACAAGTGCTTTTTAGTGGTGAGCCAGGACTGTGCTCCATGTAAACCTTCCAGCAGGAGCTCACAGCATGGTCCTGCTGGGGTCAGCTGGTACCTCAGGTCTCCAGGTCACCTAAATCACATCTGCACCACTGCATCCGAGTAGGGTACCAGCCGTGGGGCAGCACCGGGATGGGTCTGGGCGTACATCAAGCCCTTGCTTTTTAAGCCCTGTGAGCCTGCACTGACCATGGGAATCAACAGGCTGAATACCCCAGTAAATCCCCACTGCAGCACTGGGCCATGGTGGGAGGTGTTGCATGGGAATGCCTTTTCCTGGGCATCTTGTATCCTGGATCCCAAAACCCAAGCAGTGTTTTTTAACAGCCTGGGGGTTATGTGAGTGGGGAAGCTCTCCTCTAGGCTGGTTTGGAGCTTGTTTTACTTTGTGTATTAGCAAAAACAGCTTCATCTGTATGTGATGGTCACACCAGTGAAAAAAGAGCTCTCTTACCCCAGTGACTTCCCAGAGGTGCTGAGACCCAATCCTGGCACTGGGAGCATCCCGGTGCTGCTCCAGGGACCTCCCTCTCCTGCAGTGCTGCACAAGGAGTTCTGCTGTGCTGGTCCTTTGCTATCCAGTGGAGGGGCTAAGCCTGCAAGGAGCAAACTGCAGTAAATCACCATGGTTCCCATTTCACCTCTCCAACATCCAGCGTTGTACAGGGGAGGAAATGCTTTAAGTTTTATCCTTTTTTTGTAACTTTTGATGGATGTAGCCTCAACCTTTATAGTATCTGAAAATGAATATTTTACTGTAGCATAAAAGCTGAAATTGCATGAATTAATTGTATTTAAATATTACGCTGAATAGTTGATTCATGGGGCAGAAGAGCTGCTGGTGGAAGGGAACATTTCAGCCACGCTGGGCAGACCCCAACTGATTTGACCCATAGGTACCATCCCAACAGCCCCAATTTATTTCATTCACACTTTTCCTTCTTCTTTCTGCATTTTCATGCAGAGGGCTGAAGAACAGCAGGTCTGGGGCTCCTGCAGTGAGCTTTCACCCCGGTGTCTCTCACGCATCCACCTCCCGAGTCCCACAGACCTGTTTCCGCAACACCATGATGCCCCCGTGGCCGCATCCACCCTCAGCACCACAATGGGGCTGCTGCTGTGGCAGAGACACGCACCTTGGCAAGCGGGGCTCCAAGAGAACACTTATTGCTGCCACTAATTACTGTGGCCCTGCACTGCCTCATTAATTCCTCACCGGTCAGAGCAGCGATGCTTCCCGTCTGCAAGCTGCACCAGTAATTTCATGTTTCAAATGAACTCCAGGAGCAGTCATTCTTTGCAGGAGAATAGTGTGTAACATCTATAATTAAACACAACAGGGATGGGCTAACAAAAGCGTGTGAGGAGCTGAGCAGGGGCGGCTGCTCCATTTGGGACACCCGGAGGGATTCCCTTTGTTGCCAAGGTTTTGGGGAAGGAGTGAGGAGGTTTGCTGGTGCAGCACTGAGGTGGGAGCCACCACCGTGGTGATGCCAGGTTCAACAGGGCGTCCTAGTCTACCCAAAGTAACACCATGGGGTTACTGGGTGCAGGGAGGGGATAGAGATGCAGGAGCAAGGGGATGGTGGTGGCCACTGCATCTCTCCTGCACACTAGCCTTGTCCTTTGCTCTTCTGAATGCGTCTAACCCACCTGCACAAGGCGCTGTTCAGGCACCACCATCAGCCTCACACTGCTGAGAGCTGCCCCAGGAGCTGAGGATAAGGCAGTGAATCCAGGAAGGTCTGGGCTGATGAGAAGGAGGAGGATGGGGAGTCCAGGACCGCAGTAACCTCAAGGTGACTTGAGACAGAGGTGTTTTTACAGGGAGCACAGCGTGAGAAGCTTCTATGCCATCTGCTCCTGATGCCCTGCATCCAGCGAAGCAGGGCACTGCTCCTTCCTACATGCTAAAAATACTCCATAGAAAAAAAATAGAACAGAAAAAGAAGGGAAAAAACACGGGGAGATGAGAGGAGTATAAACAAAGACTCCATGGAGACCAGAGGCTTCGTCATGCTCTTCCCTCTGTACCAGGCCCTTTGCCCCCTTTGCTCCATCAGTCTTACATCTGAGGGCAGAAACATGCTATTACTGGGTTTGTACAGCACTGGAAGGAGGCACACACATGCACACACATCCCAGCTTTGGGTACAGGCCATCTGCACTGTTAATGGAGCAGAGAGAGTTGAGCTGCTCCTCTCGCTCCGCTCATCAGCCATGGTGGCTGGAGAGTCGGGGCTGGTTTTTAGATGACCACCTCCATCCCTGCCCTCCTGGGGTACTGACCTGGGTTAAACCACAACAAGCACTCACCAGAAGCCATGATCTTCCCAGCAGCAGGTCCCCAAACCTGAATGATTTTGCTTCAATGGGACCATGTTGATGGCCATGGGGTGGGCAGTAGGTTAGGACTTGGGCACTTGGGTCCCTGCCTATCTTTTGCCAGGAACTCCAGACAACCTGGGCCAAGCCAAGCTGCTTTTTCCCCTCTGAGGCTCTGCTTCACTCCCCACCCAGTTCTGATTCACAGCCTGCACTCTCCAAAGCAATGCTGGCCTTTTGCAGGGCTGATGCACAGTGCAAAGCCCCAATATACAGACAAGTGGGTGTCTGTGGCTGGGCAGGCTGAGAAAATCCTGTCTGAAGGAGGCACACAACAGCTCTAAGTGATGGAAATCCTCCATCCTCAGGCAGTGAGAGAGGGAAGGGAAAGAAAGAAAAGCTCTTTCTGGGGAAATTAAATTGGACTTCAAATTTACAGGGTCTTCATTTTCTTTTGGTGATAATGAATTAAGCTCTTGCTGGCAGTTATATTGCCGCAGAAATAAGTGCCGGTTAAAAGCACTTTTGGAAACTATGACTTTCATTTTAAAGCTGCCACAATTTACATTTAATCCATTCATTAATTCATTTATGCATGCTGCTCAGGTACAAACCTTGCATCTCTCCTGGGATCCACTGAAATGCTGTTTTTAACCCCAAACCAGTTTCCATGCGGACCTGAGCGCTGGCTCAGGGCACACTTCCCTGTCAGAGTTATGCTCAGCATCATGCAGGGCCCTCCGGGAGCTCTGGCTTGGAAGCACTTGCATGAACATCCCTCCTGCCCCGGACCAAAGACACATGTAAAGAGGTATGGCGGGCTCAGTGGTGACCACCACATCTCCTGGGCCTCCTAACAGCACTCTGGATCAGATGAGCCAGAAAACTGGCTTTGCCTTTGCACAGCAGGAGGAAAATCCCAGTGATCCTGTATTAATGATGTGGCTCCCTCTCGTTAAGGATGTCCCTGCTGATGTGGAGCGAGCTCATGCATCCATGGGCATGGAGTACTCTGGGCTAGAGGAACCAGACAGGAGTTTCCAGTAGCCATAAAAACAGGCAACCAACACCGCAGTGGCCCTCAGGACAGCCCCGAGCAGTGCCCATGGTCCCATCCCACCAGGGAGAGTTGTTCCCTCTGACCCTGACTTACACATGGATCCAGCCCTCACCACCCTTCCCACCCTCACCTCTTGCTTTCCACAGCCCCTCACATGGCCACAACACCGCTGCTTCACTTCCTCCTGCATCCCAGGTCCTCCAAAAGCATCTCTGATACAGGTTTCTGCTCTGCAGCAATCATGCACAGAAGGTTAAGCAGGGTCAGGCTTTCAGACACCAAAACCTACTCTTCCATCACCATGGATCCTACCATGCCACCTCGGGCAGGCTCAGCACAGGGACCCAAGCTGCAGCAGTGCATTGCAAGGATTTGCTCCCAGCCTAGGAAGGCACAGACAGGCTGCCTTGTGTGGCTGTCACCTACATCTCACCAGGGGGACATGGAGAGCAGCAGCGAGGTCACAGCCCGGTGATGGTGTCCCACAGAGGGAATGTTACCTCCTACCAGCACCATATATCCACTTATTGCCTCTGGAGCTCTGCGGCACAGCCTCGGGCTGGGAGATTGAACCCAGAGCTTCAGGGAGGTTCAAATCAAGCCCATGGATGTCACATCACACGTGATGATTCCTGCATGCATAAACATTCTGTAATTCCTCCTTAGTCCAAGAACATCACAGCCACATGCTCCATCACCACAGAGCACACGCTGGGAAGGACAAGGCTGAGCCTGGGAGCAGTGGGAGTTCTGCCTGCCAAGGGCAAAAGATACAGAAGAGGGGTAACAAAAGGGTCTGGCTCCACAAAAAGGCCCACACAGCCTCTCTGTGCCAGGGGCTGTTGATGCTACAAGGGCCAATGAATCCCCCCCTCCCATTTCAGGACATGCAAACACTGTTTCTGCAGGAGATGCTCTGCAGTGAGCATGGCTCCATCTCCCAAGACATCACTGCTGGCTTGATTTTGGCAGCCCGGGTGCCATTTCCACCCTCGTGGCTTTGTGAAGCTCCTCAGTGTGTCTCGATGCAGACACCAGCTGCACTGGAGGTTACGGAGCCACAGTGCTCCTGCCAGCAATAGGATCCCAAAGGCTCCCATAATTTATATGGCAGTTTCTATTACTTCCCTTCTTCAAAGGCTTGTTTAATAAATTACCGGTTTATGAATTCCAAAGTGCTCTGTGCAACCCTGAACAAAAGGGAAAGGATAAAAATACAGCCCAGCTCTAATGCATTGCTTTCCAGGATGAAAATCTCTGCCACTATTACAATGATACCCTCTCCCTCCCCATGCAGATAACACTGCCTGCACAAAACAGAGGACAGCAGCACCCTCACTGTCACTGTAGTGCCCAGAAGTACCAACTAAGCTCAAGGCATGGAGCTCCTCACTGACCAAAGTGCCACAAAGATGTGCACAGATTCTCCTCGAAGAGCCAAGCCATCCAAGAATGTGGGAAGTGAAGGGAAGGTCTTAAGAAAAAGTTAAGCAAGGAGAAAAGTCCCATTTCTTAGCACTCTGGTCCAGCCACAAACCCATGGCTTTGCCCACTCCTGTGGGCTGGTTTTCCTTTAGCAGCATCTTGTTTGTTCATGGGACACCCTGTGCTCCCCCTGGCACTGCTGCTAACTCCAACAGTGGAGAGCATCCCTCAGGTCAGCCCTGCGTAGTGCAAGGTTTGTGCTGTGCTGTCCCTGCTCAGAGCAGCAGAGGCACCACAGAGGGACCTGGCAGGCCCCTTAAGCCACATCTGAGAACTGCAAGTGACAGAGAGAGAAAGAAGAGGAGGAAGAGGGACTGATGCATTCATCAGAACATGATGAGTCAGAGACGAACAGCATGGCAGAGGGAAAGCTGCTGCCTGGGTGAGATGGATGGTGGCAGAGTGGAGGTGGCTTGCTGGACACGCTGACATGGGACTTCATCCAGAGCTATGGTCTGCCCTTTTTTAGCCTCCAGCCTTGATTTCCCCTGAGGCTCAAAAGCAGCTCCTGGGATGTTGAGCCCAGCTCAGGCACCGCAACGCAGGCGGGCTCCGTGGATGGATGTCACTGGTGCTGCCACTCATGAGCACTGCTCTCCCACACGGCAGCCAGGAGCAGGGAGGGAAGGTGGCCGAGGTGCTGAGCAGAGAGAAAGCCCCTGCAGTGCTGCCTCTGGAGCCTTTCCACTCTGCCAGGCAGCAAACAGGGGGAACAGAAAGTAAAGAGAAAAGAAATCGATACCCACCACCCATTGTGTCTCCATCTGCCATTGATTTATGGCCCTGCTGAAAAGCCTCGTTGTCCACAATTATTGGGCAGTCAGCTCCTATTTGCCCTGAACTCCTCACCCCTCCTTTCCACCCACCTCCCCAGCGAACCCCATGCTGACACATGCTAGCACACAGGGCTCCGTGCAGCAGCTCCCAGGGTGCTCTGTGCCTGGGTACCAGCTGCATCCAGTCCCATGGTGGGGTAGTGACTGCCACCCTCCAAGGGCCTGGGATGGCAGCTGGAGTGCAGAAGCAGGGATGCAGGCATTGAGGACCCAGAGCAGCCAGGTGGACTGCAAGTAGAGCCGACCAGAAAATTACATCTTGCCCTGAGCTGCTGAAAGTTCAGTTTTATCTCACAAGAAGCCACAAGCTGAGCACAAGAAGATTTCCTTCCTAGCCTTGACAACCTTCCCAGCTCAATTTTGCTCTTTTGGCCATTTCTATCATAAGTCACACTGACCCAGGAGGTCAGATTGATCCAGTTAACCCAGCCTTGCAAGAGGCTGCTGGATGAGCTCCCCCCAGGAGACACATTCCATTACAGCAATGTTTCCTGAAGGGGAAGGAGCAGACCATGTCAGAACATAATCAAGTGTCCTAAGAGTCAGCAGTCTGGTGCCTCCATCTGCAGAACCCAGCCCAGCCACCTCCACCACCTCACACTGAACCAGGGGCACCTCAGTTGGATTAAGAGTGCTGTTAATCCCAGTCCCCTGGCTGAGCTGTGCCCGCTGGCCTCCTGCCCTCCTCCAGCTCCTCATGCTGTGGCTGAGATAAGCAGCCCTGAAAATTGAGGAATTAACATTGCCTCCCCAAGGCCAGGCTCAGCTTTGGCAAGGGGAAGCAGCCCAAGCAGGCAGAACTTGGATGGGGAGATGTGGGGTAGCTCAGGTCAGGGCAAGTGCTAAGGTCCAACCCTTTAGGTGCCTCGGTGATGCTGGGTTACAAGTGCAATGCAAGCAGTGATGGTCTTCTCCAAAGACCTGCTGGAGAGCAGTGTCATGGAGAAACACACATAGGGAATAGGTGTGCTGGAGCAACGAGGCTGGAGTAATCCTCCTTACAGGGGACCAAGCTGTGAGCTCTTCATGCAGGAAACCTCCCCTTTGGGAGATGAAGCAGAAAGTCTTGTTAGGGCACTTCGATGGCTTTGGTCTATGGGGGAGTCTGGAAGCAAAAGCTGCTTGCAGCCATACAGCAGATGAAGCTGATGGGAGAGCTGGTAGGTTTATGCTCCCCTGAACCCAGGAGGCAATGATTATTTAGCCTTAGTGAGAAAGGGAGATATTATGGACTGGCTGATTGCAGAGATGAGTCCCGAGTTGAATATTTGACCTAAATGAACTTGTGATTAAGCAAATGGAAATAAGCCTGCAAGTGAGGATTTTCATTGCAAGCAGAGTGGACATCAAGAAACAAAAAGGAATTGGTTAGTGAAGCCAGCTGGAGAGAGGTCACAGACACAAATGCGCAGGATGCCTGGAACTGCACCAGGTGCAAAGGTGTCAGAAGTGCAAGAAACCCCAAGCAGGAGGGAGAGACACTAAAAATAAAAGCTCACAAGGAAGAGCTTGCAAGGTAATGGGCTGAGCAGTCACTTGAAGAAAGGTGTTAGGAAGAAGCAGGGACCCTGCACAGATTGGAAGAGAGGAGTCCTGGAATGGAGGTCACGGAGGGCACCAAGTTTTCATGGAGTGGAAATTGCATCAAGTCAGTTAAGGTATTGAAACAAATAGGTAGTTACGGAGCCTCAGCATCTGGCTGGCTGAAAGGGAGAAAGAACAAGGGTTGTTATGTGAGAATAGGAGGAAAGATTAAAGGATAACTCGGAGCACATTCCAGCACTACTTGACCTCCGTTTTCAAGCAGGGTGAGGCTGTCCATGGAGGTAAGAGACATGTAAGGATGTGGAACAGGGAAGCAGGAGACAGGAGCAAGCAATTCCCTGGGGTGGTGAAGAAGAGGCACAAGGGAAAGCATTTCTGCTGGCAGTTATTTTTATTACATCAAGATAAAGTATTATTGGTTCAGAATTCAGCACATGTGGGGGCTGTATTTAAACACGAGACACAAGCCCATTAATCTGATCTCAGAGAGGATGAGGCTTCACAGCAGATTCACACAGCAAGGCTAATTGAGAGTAAGCAAACAGTGTTCCCAAGGCTTAGGAAGGGGAGAGCACGCCAGGCTAAGTGGATTACCGCATCCCCTTTATCTGCAGGATCAACTGTTCTCATCCACCTGGATAGAACTAAAAGCACCTGGAGATGGGACTACAGGAATGCACAGAAGAAACCTTGCATGGGGCACAGGAGAGACAGGGAGGCACTAACAGCGAGGCACAAAAGATGAGAAACTTCAACCTGACATCAGACACTGCATCTCAAAGGCAGCTTCAGAACATCTGCAGATGGGAAGCACCATGACACCACAGCAGCACCAGAGGCCCACTGCCTCCGTGTAGGAGCCCTCCTTTTATTTGATCATTAAAATGAAACTCTCAATCTGCCTAAGGCATACAGCGAGACCAAGCCTGCTTAGCACTTTGAACAGAGCCCTCGTTCCCAAGGGAATATTCAGATGAGACTGGTTGCAAAATAGGAAGATGGGATATTGTAATGCAAGGCCTGAGTGTCCCACAAGCAGAAGGAAATCGCAGCATAACAGCATGGGGTGTAAAACCAGGGACTTGGATTAGAATCCTTCTTCTCTGCCTTTTTTGCCAGTCCCTCAGAAAAAGGACCACATTGAATGGAAGAGGATTATGGGGCAAATCTGTGACTGAGACTAACATAGTCCAGGTACACAGCTGGGAGCAGTACAACCCACTGGTAGGTAAGGAGTAATGCTGCCGTAGGGAGGAGACAATGAGGAATCTGGCCACCTATGTTTGGAAGACAGGGAGAGCATGAGAAAGGAGCCTGTGTTAGTAAAACAACAGCCAAGAGGGAATATCACCGTCAGCTATAAATACATCAGGGTCTAAATACACAGAAGGGAGAAAAGCTGTTGAAGCCTGAAGACAATGTTGGCACCAGGACAATCAGGCAGAAACTGGCTGTGAATAACTGCAGAAGGAAATGGCCAATTATTCCCATGATCCAGCTTTGGCATTGCAGTCGGAGAGACTTTGCCTGAGGAGCCAGGCCATGGCTGGGGCTGGGAGGGACTGTGTCCATGGCAGCACAGGACCCAAAGAGATGTCCCACGCTCCTCTCCAGCCTCATGCCCAGGAGCTCTTTACCTACAGGAGGTACCAGCTTCTGGGGTCTCCTCTGGGCAGAGGAAGACCTGTTACCATGCAATACTGGAAGCCTTGTCCACAGATGCTCTGCATGCAAAAGCTAACCAGAGCATCTGCTTTCTTCAGAGGTCTTTGTGCACTGCTGTCTAGGGGATGAAGGGTGAGAAGATGCGACATGCAGGGTAGGGGTCAGCAGATGCTCTTTGCAATGCAAAGGGGCAGAAGGACAGCAAGAACAGGCAGTTGTCATGCAAAATCCCCCATCTCCCATGTGGCATCCATGTGCAAAGCTCCCAGCCCTGCTGCAGGAGTCAAACTGCTTTGAAACTTGTCCTTCCAGCCCCTGCCATTCCTAATGGATTAGGAGGGTAAACCCAGCTCTTCCTGGACCAGAAGAGTCAGGACTGCTCTTGAAAAAGGTTGAATACTTCTGGCACAGGGCATGAGCACAAGTTCCTCCTTCCTCTCCTGTTCTAACCCTTACCGCCCACCTGGGACTTCATCTTTCCTTGTGTCTGCTCTGATCTGATCCCCACAGAGCCACACTGCCAACAGCCCTGCACCAAAGTGGCTTTCATGATCTGAGAAAAGCTGACTTCAGCCAGAACACCCCAAAGTGCCGCGTGCTTTTGGATGATGCTCTAAGCCCAGGGTTACCTGGTGGTGGAGGCTGCCCAGGACCACATCTGCAGCTGACACAGCACTCTAGATATAGGGTGCTGTCAACTGAGATTTCAGCCAACTGGAAGAACAAGTAAGGGGCTGTTTCTCCTCCATGCTGACCAGTGCTCACTCTGTATCCAGCAGCCAGAGCAGGGGAACACTGTGTGCCAAGCAGGCCAGTGATTGTGAATAAGAAAGACTGGCCACAGAGGACCTGGAAGCCTGAGCAGTTGATAACCTGCGGAGAGGGCAGTGGTCAGACACAGGCCTGTCTCACAGGCTCCTTTTCTGCCTGACTTCTGCTGTTTTAGCCTTCAGTGACTCCCTGCTACATGGGCAAAGGCACCCAATGATGCTTGCCAAGCACTGAGCTTTCAGCCTGGCTTTCCTGAACCCCTTGTGCACAGGTCTCATGGTCCACCAAGGTCACCGGCTTCCTGCTTACCTCTGTGCACCCAGCTGCACCTATGGCAGAGTGAACTCCTGCACCCACAGACCCATGTAAAGCTTTTGGGCAGGGGTGCAGCTCAATGAGAAGCAGTATCTGCTCTGCTTCTAACCCCCCCCCCCCCAGATCTGCAATCCTACTCCATTGCCATGGAAACCCAGCAGTGGGAGACAGGTTGCTTGGCAACATGAACACCCAGCTGGACCATGCTGCTGACCCCAGGTACAGCTTTGGTGCTGGTAGTGATGCTCCTCCCTGTGAAGGGGCTGGTGGGAGAGCAGTCCCAGCCCCAAGAGGTGATGGAATAAGTGGCTCCCACTGGTGCTGTAGTAGCATGTCTCCAGGGATGCCCTGGTCCACCTAGGATCAGAGCTGATCCCTCCCCAGGCCTGGGAACAGCTCCTCTGGTGGGCAGTGGGGAGCTGGTTGCATCAATGCAGTCACATAATGACTTCAATAGCCCCCTAAAGTAACCCCGCTGATGCTTTGGGTTCTGTTTGTACCCAGACAGCTAGAGATAGGATGTACAACAGCCTTCCCCCTTCCTCCTCCTCCCATGGTCTCATAAGTACAGCTTTTTTCAGGGAATCCTCGGGTCCACAAGGCACAGCAAAGTTTTCCATGAGAAAATGCAGAGCCCTGGAAAAATGAGGCAGTGAGCAACCCCATTACATCTGATAATGAAGGCAATTGCACTGTGCATATCCTTCAGCACACAGTCTAATCTTGAACAGCTGAAATACAAGAAGGAAGATCACCAAGGTAAGAAGCTGGCATTTGCAAAAGCTGTCTGAAGAACCAGACTGAGATTGCCAAGAGAACAGATAAAAGCAGTCATTACAACCTGCCAAGGTGTGTGTGATAAAACCAAAGATACAGCCGCAGTCATGCACAGAAAACCACTGCAGCCTCTAGCAAAGGCTTTGCCATAGGTGCAAGTTGCATCATACACAGCTAGATGACAGCTGGGGATACAGCCCAAAGCGGGACACTGATTTTGCATGAACATGCACAATGGTACAGGGTGTACAGAGCAAGCAGCTGCAGAACTTTGCAGCGCTCACTATGAAGCCCTTTTGGCTCTGGTACAAGGCAAAGGAACACAAATGAGTGTGCTAAAGCACACAGAGCTCTTACCAGGGTCAGCAGAAACGTAGGGACACGTGGAGCTGACAGAGCTCAAGCAAAACTGCACCTCAAACAGAACATGGAGAGAAAAAGAGAGCTGCCATCACAGGCAGCGGGAGATGAAAGCAGGGTTAAATGCCGGTGATGGGAGGTTTGATATGGCAATAAGCACAGCAGCACAACCAAAACACTGTGGCAGCAAGTCTGGGGATCACTCGAGGGGATCAAAACCCTGATGGCAGCAGGGAAATCATAAAGATATTTTGCAGTGGAAGAAAATAAGAGTCTGATGGGAGGCACATCCCGAAAAGCGTTAGCTGAAGCCACCTCGTTTCTGGGAATGCCAAGGAGCCAGCATGGCCTGCACATAGGGTTACTGCAGCACACAGGGACCCAACAGGTATATGGGAGCTGGCTGGGACCCTGGCATTGCTTTATGGCCAAGGGCATCCTAGGGCACCCAGGGCTGAGCTGCAGCAGCTCACTATGGCCACAGAGTCCACAAATCACTGAAGCTGGGGTGTTTCCTCTGGCTACTGAAAGCTGGGTCTAGATAGCCCATGGCTGACAGTGAGCAGCTGCTATTGTAAGCCATGGACTGCTGAGTATTCCCAAATCTGCTGTGAAGAGCTGGAATTACTGGCCAGACAACTGGCAAGCTTGATTCAGCTCTGGCCCTTCCCCAAGCTTCTTCTCCCATGGGAGCTAAAGGCACATCCAGCCACCTGCCTTCACCCAGCATCTGCAGGCTGAGGCTTCTCCTGGCTGACCTCTCCCTGGATGCACACACAGATGGGAATCAGGGATCACCATCCTAGGGAAGCAGCACACAACACAGCTCCGGCTTCTTCCTTGCCAAGGCTGCTGCAGCTGATCTGAAACGTTGCAAGTGGATCTCAGGCCTGGTGCAGAGCCTCTTGGAGGAGAGGCCTCAGAACAATAGGGAAAAGGGAGATGCGTGCTCCAAGTCTGCAGGAAGTTATACAGACACTTCATCAGAGGAAGCAATCGGGATGAACTGCACAACCCAAAGCTCCTCCAGCTGCAAGAGAATGGAACAAAGGGGGAGAAAAGACTGACCCCAGAGACCAGACACATATTGAATGAAAGAGCAAGACCACAGATAACACAGCTGGAAGGGCTGGACGTTATACAACACCACCAGAGATGGTGTGGCATCTCAGAAAGAAAGCATAAGTACATAGGATTGAGATGGCCCCATCCACATGAAACACCAGAGAGAAGAGCTGCGACCCTCTGCTCCTCTGTAACCCAGAGCAGCTCCCTGACCCCAAGGACACAACCTGTGAAGAGCTGATGATTACCATCATGTTTTCCCTGTAGGACTTCAACCAGACCACAGGTCAGCACCACAGTGAGTCACATCATGACACTGCTCTCCAGGTACAACATCCCTGATGAACTAATCCCAGTGAGCAGACGCCAGCAAAGACAACACAGCGCAGAGCAAGTGTATTACTTATCGGCCACTGGAGTAGCTCACAGACCAGCCAAGCATCCAAGGCAGGTAAACACACCAGTTGTGTACATCCATTCAGTGAAGGCCCTGCTCAGGGTGTTGCTGCTCCCAGAAACAAGCCAGAAGCAAGACTAAGCAGCTGCATGGACAACCAGAGAACTCCATCAAGCAGTTTTTCCACGGAGACTCCCCTTCCACATTGCTTGGGCAGGTACAGACACATGAATTGAACCAGAAGGGGCAAGGAAAGGACAGCAGCAACAGTTGCCAATTCAGACCACTTTTTCCCCCAAAGCCACCCTCTACTAAGCCCCAGTGGGATGAGAAATGCCAACTAATGGATGGGGACAGCTTTTGCGGTGCCAGCAGAGATGTCCATCTCACCCAGCTCTGCCAATGCAGCCATACAGGCAGGTGGATCCCCAGCAGGGTTTGCATCCCCAAGAATAAACTTTGAAGGGCACAAGGACACACAACCACAACAGAACCATTTTAAAGGCACAAGAAGGCAGCGCCCCCCATGTGAGAGTGTGTCAGTTTAAATACAGCAGCTCTGGATGCCGGGCTGGAAAAGGTTAACCAGATTCCCCAGCAATCTGTCAACCCCATCCCAATTGGCTTAGATCAGCTTTCTAGGGACTGCCTCTGGGCCTTGACCCAATTCATGCACCACGGGTGAGCAGCACTATGGGAATACCCCACTCAGGAAGGGAACCTGGTATAAAGGGTCACCAGAGGGTGGGTTTTTGTTTGCAGTGAGGAGCTGCTCGTGTTTTATTTCCTTGCTTCAGAGTAAGAGAAGTGGGATTTTCTCCATGGAGGTAAGCAGCTAATCGCATTCAGGTTCTCCATCTAATGAAGAAATAAGCTGAATAATTAATTATCTGAAGATAAATTATTCACAGCCAGTGTGGGAGCAGGGGGCTCAGGGTGTTGTTTAGCTATTTTCATCTTACAGAATAATACATGTAACCGCGTCCCTCCTCAGCCCCTTCGAATTACGGCTGTGATGAGAGATGGGCAGCTCAGGGGACCAGGCCCTTTGTATCCCAGGGGAATGGGAGCAGCCTGTTTCAATGATTAGTCACCTTCCAGTAGGAAGTGTTATCCAAAGTGAGCTGGCCCCAGATCCTTATATTGCCTTGGGCGCATACAGGGACGCTGATGGAGTTGAGTTCATGGGCACATCAGCGCTGTCTCCTAGGCCAGCTTTCTCCCTGAAGCCACCCAAATCCCCCTTCAATCCCACATTTACACATGGCACAATGGAGAACCAGCCCTCGTCATTCTCACCTCTTGCTTTTCACACCGTGCTCCAGGCCTGACTTCTCAGCAGCTCTTGGAACCACTCACTTGACCTGGTACTGCACTGGATAATGAGCCATTAGCCACAATGATAACGGCGTTATGACAGATAACACTGATTCCAGCTGACAGGCTTATCCTGGAACCCCCCCTGCAGCTCAGACCAGGGCAACAACCTTTTGGTAAAGGGATCAGCTGGGACTCAGGCAGCCCTTTGCTTGCTGGGTGTTGAGAGGAGCCCCCATGGCAGTTATCTTATTACTCACCATTGCAAAGGATGATCTTTCACCTTGTGCATGTACATAGAAACAAACTGGCTTTGCTTGGTTTCCAGCAACTTGCAAGGGCAGCTTTGTGTGGCCCTGAATGATTGAATGGTGGGATCATTTAATCCCATCACTGCCACTGGGGCCTTTTCTGCTCCATATTTGCTCCCCTTGTCATGCCTCCCTCACAGCACACCAGCAACTTCACCTTTTCCTCACCAAGTTATTAAATGCTACTGAACCAGAGAGAATCCATAGGAGATCCCAATGGAAACAAGCATTCATTGACCCCTCCATTAATACCTATATTTTGAAACCCCTCAATGACCCCCCCAGGGCCCTTCTAATTCTCCACAATACACCTGAAGGAAACAAGAGGCCATGGGGTGCTAAACCAAAGGTCTTGAGAAAATCTTAATACACCCTAATCTTAATGCCTGTAGCTATGCAGATGCCTCCACCTGAGACCTGCCATAAAGACCCCACTTCAGTTTGACCTACCCTTCACCAAGCCATGCAGACACACCAAGATACTCCCAGTGCTTCCTCTTTCCCCAGTAACATTTGGAATGGATTTCCCTGTTACTTTGCCTCAGGGTGACTTCATTTCTTGCCCAAGAGCTGCAGTAGTGTTGGGATCCCTCCAGCCCCCAGGAATCACCCAGCTCTTGATCTGGGTGGAAGAAACAGCAATTTGGGGGGGACCGCCTGGCTACCTACTGTAGCGTGCCCTGAACATCAGATGCTCTCCAGGCTACCACAGCCTCCTCTGTTATGGGGTTTATATGCCAACCACAGCACTGTCTGTAGCAAACACACCCTCCTGCCTCCTTCCTTCTGCATTTGGAAGATCTATGGAGCATTCCTTCCTTTTCCACTCTATTTACAATTTTACCATCTGTCTCTAACAACAGCCCCATTTTTGACACAGAAATAAATCCCCTGCTCTATTGAAGTGCTTTCTCGTTGCCTTTCACCCTTCTGATCATTCATAGTCCATTAGTTTCCAATCTCTTCCAACTGCTACCTGTATTTTTAGGCAACTCATTCCTTCTTTTAGCCTTTGCCAAGACTTTTATTTGTCTGTTTTCTCCCTACACCTGTGCACTACTGAGGATGCAACAAAAGAGCCCCGTTTCACAACACCTGGAATATAACACATTGCTCACTGCCGTCCTGGCAGACCCACACAGTAGGCAGGAGCTGTAATCAAATTACATTTGCTCCTACTTCAGGCAAGCACAGGTTTTCTTTTCATTGCCTGTTTTTCCCAGCCAGCAATCGCTGTTCTCTGTCAGTGGGGATGAGGTTTGCTCCCAGGTTGGCCTGTGGTACACGCAGGCGCTGCGCTATGAAGTCATCCATTGTTCTGGGTTGGTTGAGGGCTGGTTTGCTCTTCAAGACACAAAGTGTTCCTGGAGTCGCCCCTCATTCTACCCCCGGCTCTTGAATCATCTCCCTAAAGCTCACAAACAGATGGTTCAGCAATTTATCCTCTTTGGCAATAAAATCTGATAGCATTTAAGCAGGCTCTCACCCATTTTCCAGCTTCTTAGATCCCTGGATTCCCATAGGTCAGCATCGCATCGGCTGTGCCTCCACACACCTACCAAGGTCTCAACCCTCACCAGTTTTGCTGCCAAGGGCTTTTAGTGCTTCCTTTTAACACACTGATAACCATAGGAGACACTCAGCCAATGCCAACTCATCAGCACTTCTCATGGCCAGACATGAGGAGCTACAGATGCTGCATTGCCTCAGTCCTCAGTTAAGCAAATTGAGGTTCTCCTAACAGCCTCCAGACCTTGAGAAGGGCTCATATCTGCATGTCAATAGGACTGCTCACTATAAACTCCCCCTTTAGCCAGCTCAGAGATTAACAGCTCTGCAAGACAGGCTGAGGTACCAGCCTGTTCAGAGACATGGCAGGCTGGAGCTAGGACCTACAGCAGGGAAGACCATAAGGTGCAGGACCCACAAAGATCACTGTCGGGCTATCTACTTGCCACTGCTGCTCTGCAGAGGTGTGTGCCCATGGCACTAGCTCAAGCTCCATCCTGAGGGCCACAGGCCAGTTGCTCCACCACTATAGCTCCAGCCCTGCTCTAAGGGGACCCCCACAGCCATTTTGGCCCCCATTTCCCTGCCATCAGGGCAGGGAATTTGCAGGTGGGTGCAGGAAACCCAAGTCATTGTGTCAGCTGAGTTGGGAGATGCTGAAGCACATCCAGGAGGGGTCAGGCAGGTTTGCACCAAGCCCTGGGCAATGTCACCAATAAGATCTATTGACGTCTTCATGTCCCCTCATAATGTACTGATGCTTCTCCACTTGATCTGGGTCACCTTATGCTCTTCCTAATCCCTCTTCTCTGTGGGGATGCTCAGCAATATCTCTTAACCACACAGCAGTTGCTTGGTTAGGAATCATCCAAGGACTGGAGAGGGAGAAGAGCTGAGGTTTTCCATGGCTGCACCACCAGGAACCTGCAGATCATCAAGAAGCCACTCAGGCTCCTGACCCAGCCTAGCATGAACATGGGGCACACACGAGCTGGTCTGTGACAACCATCACTTTGCTGAGAGCAAAGAAGCACCTAAAGGTTAATGCTTCATCTCTTGTTACAGAGGCTGAGAGAGCTGCAAAGCAGCCACACATCCAAAAGATATTCCAGGCAGGGATCAGAGATGGGCAAGCAGGAAAAGGCAAGGCAGGGCTGGCAGGAGGCAGAACCAGAGAGACAGCAGTAAGTGACTGAAAGCACTTCACTGCAGGAGGGGAAAGAAGAGTTCCACTTGAGATGGAAGTGTGCAACGCTTCTGCTTGCCCCCACCAGCCCTCCTGGAGGGGAGGAACACAGCCCAGGCCAGCCCCCTCATCCCCATGGCAGGAGGGATGCGATGCTCCAGGACTGATGCTCCCTCCACATCAGGAAGGGAGGGACAGCACAAACAAGCTGTCCAATTCACTCTCCCCCATGCAGTTGTATTTAATACCTTAGATACCTTTTCCAGCAAGACAAACCTCTCAACCCCTCAGATGCAATAGGTAGCTAAGCCCCTCCAATATATCACCTGAATATCCCATCACTTCCTATGCAGCTGTCCTCAAAGTCCAGCAAAGTACCTTCAGGTGAAGAAGACTTTCCAAAGGTCTCAAGGAAGCTGGGATGGAGCAGATCATTCGTTGGGCTCCTCCAGTTTGAAGCCGAAAGCTCTGTAAGCCCTTCCTGGGACACCTGGGATGTGAAAGCCACCAGTGACCCCACCAGGCCGCTTGGGTACTGCAGTGCCTGCACATGGCCTCTCCGCTCCCTCCCTGCCCCAGCGAAGTGCTTCGCCAAGAGAAGAAAGTTAACAAATTTGATGTTCGGGGTTCTTTGTTCTTGAAGTGATTGAATTACCAGCTGAGAAAGAGGCACTTGAAAGCAACCTGGGCCTGGTTAAAGCTGGTTATCCATCTCAATTTGCATAATGCTTATGCAAATGGCAGTTTGCATAATGTTGTTGTGATCTACCATCACTTTAGGGTTTTATTGCATGGCAAGACCACAGAGGAGATATTGAGCAGCTGCCCAAGCCCTGACTGCAGCTCCCACACCACCAGCCACGCGTGCCAGAGATGCAGATAGTTCCCCCTCTTGCCCACAGCTTTTGGTCCCCCACAGAATCTGAACCTGCCATTGCCCATGGGTGATTTCAGAAGGAGACACAGGGCTGCAACTGGCTTCTTGGCATTAATTCCTCAATTAAAACTGATTTGGTGGCTGCCTCGGTGCCTTTTATGAGCCCTCCAGCAGAAGTGATGCCTTGGGAGCAGAGCCAGGCAAACCCAGGAAGAGGAGACTCAGACTCAAGACCAGGTCTTTCCCACTGCCCATCCATCATCCAGCTTCAGCAGATCTGGATTAGGTATTTGGGGCAACTGAACTCATGACCACCCTTTACCCCTGCCCCACGCAGCACCCAAACGTAGGCTGGTTCAGACACATTCCTTACCTGGTAGGACAGAGCTGGCTCCTGGGGTGCCTCCTAAATCCTCCATACACCATCCACATGCCAACCACCATGGGCTCCAGCACTGGGTTCCTTGCAAGGAACATCACGCAGCTCTTTCAGTGAAGCAGCTCTGGGAGGAGCAAACACTAAAGCCACCCATGGGGTAAAGGCTTCCTTATGGCACAAGGTGCAGCTCTCCCCACAAGCAGGAGCACTGCAGCAGCAGCAGCAGACACCCCACAGCAGCCACTCTAAAGAAACCCAATTAAACCTAACCAAAAAAAGCCATTGCCAGCCTTTCCCCCCCACGAGCAGAGCCCCACAACCACAGACCTCACTTTGCCACTGCCCAGGCTTTTATCCTCAGCCACCCACCCAGCAGCCATTGCAAGGAAGGTGGATCATCTGCCTGACTGACAGCTGGTAGAGCCATTGGGCTCCCTGCCTCATATTACCTCTGCAGCCCTTCTTGTGCCACTCCTCTAGTGTTGCTGGTGGCTGAGGGTGCCTTGGAGCATGTCACCAAGAGCTATTCTTCATCTCTTAATGCAAAACCATTTGAAAGATGAGGTGAGGTCTAGATTTATCCAGACCTTTGTCCTGCCCCATTTTGCAAGAGGTCTCAGTGCTAAGTTTGCTGTTGGGTCAACCTGTGGTGGTTCCACAGGACATTGGTGACCCTCATGGTCATCATCATGGTGGTGATGATGGCCACCCTCGTTGCAGCTTTGCAGTGGTGTCACTGGTCCCCCTGTCACTGACTGGGCTGAGGTCAAAGACTGCTGTGAGCTGGGGGTACAAAGCATGGCTAGGATGGAAGGGTGGCTTCCTTCTCCTACCTCTGGGATCAGCAGCACACAGCCCTCATGAGGTCCACATGAGGAAGAAGGCATCATCAAGCACTGCCATTTACATCAAGCAAAAGGCTGGATTTGACCCTGCAGCCCCACTTGTGTTACAGTCACACCATACAAACACTTTTGGACAGCAGCATCTAGCTGCAGTGCCAGGGCTGCGACCACGAGTGGCACCTTCCCCACTGTGTCCTTGCTCCAGTGCCAGAGCTCGGAGTGGTTTTACCTCCTCCTATCTCCAGGTTATGAAAGCTACAGCAAATGCAGGGGGATGGGAGGCAGCATCCTGGAAAGAACCCAAAAACTGGCAAAAAAGCAACTCTTTAGCGATCAATCCGAAACCACGGGGATACAAACACAGTGCGAACTGGCTGCTCTGCCTCAGCCTGAGCAGGACCTTCCCGGAAAGGCTGAGCTCCAAGTGCATTTAGCAACATCATCTTCTTGAGAGAAGTTGTGCAATGGAGGAAGAAGGGAGGCTGATGGGCTCTCGGGGTCCCTTCCCTGCCTCAGGCTTTCCTGCGGGAGACATATAGAGACATAAACAACACGGATCAAACAGAGCAGTGGTGAGGAAAAGCTCCCCAGCTCTGCATTATATTTGGGTTCAAATCCCAACTCTAGTGAAAATTGAGTTGTTCAGACTAAGTGGAGCAGCTTCAAAGGAGACTGTGGGTACCCACCTGTGGCTGCAAGGCCTTCCCCACATGCCCTCGATGCTGGTCTCTCCTCTGGAGCTTTCTCCACCAGCCGGATCTGTGCCTGCATCTCTCCCTCCCCTGCAGGTATCTGACAGACAGCGTGATGGATAGAGCTGTGGAGGGAATACCACCATGAGCATCAATACCCAGCAGAAAGCCATCACTCCCTTCAATGCACACTTAGGAGGCAGATGAAGCTTTGCTTCTTATCAAGGACACGATTCAAGACCCAGAGCAACTAAACCCAGCTCAGCTCTGGGCTGCAGCTCCCTCCCTGGGCCCGCTCCTAGGCAGCATTTTATGTACCTGAGTGATCCATAGGGATGTCAAACACTGAGTGACACACCTGGGAGCTGGAAAACATGAAGAGGTGCTGCCACGTTCAACCGTGGGAAACTGAGCCAAATGGGAGCTGCTGTGGTGTTCATCTCCTCTGGTCTGTTCCCTTCCTCATCGTGGCTGCTTACCTGCATGTAAATGGCTTTATTAGGCTTTCCTAGTCTACTTTGGCTTTCCCAGGGCTGGAAGGATCAGCTGTCAGTGCATTCCATGCAGCCTGATCTCACAGTGGCTCCTAGCAGTGATGGCTTAGGATGCATGCAGACCCCCTAAGCTCTCCTTGCAAGCAGTCCCCATACACGCAGTCGCAGACCGGTTACTCCCTATTGATTGGGGTTGGGGGGGACATAACACGAGGTCCCACAGGCCAGCGAGCCCTGAGCAGCCCGGGCAGGGGAGGGACCCTCAGCAGAATGAAAACCAGATGGTGGTTTCTCTCCATGACACAAGAGAGGGGACCCAAAGCCAAGTGGGAGACCACAAACCAGGCTGGAACCTGGGAGTGTGCTTGCCCTTCCCTTCTGCTTGTTCTTCCTCTCTCACCGTTTGCTGTGGGATCTCTAGCTGTATCCCTAATCATGAACCACACTCCAACAGGACCACCCTTCTGCATCCCTGCACTCCATGTGTGCATGACCCTCACTTCAGCCTATGTCGCTCCGAATCAGGAATGACACCAGGAGGGTCTGGAAAGCAGCTCATGACCATACTGGGGATGGAGAATATGGGCAAAGGCACCTTCCCATACCCAGGACAATCCCTGGCTCTCTCCCAAGTCCCTACTGCCCTCCCAGCCTCTTCTCCCTGCTCCCCCCACTCTGGGTGCCAATGAGGACAACACACAACACTGAGACCCCTTACCACCCCAATCAGACCCAACCCATCGGGCCCCTGCTCACACACCAGGCTCGGCTCCTCTCTCCCACCAGCAGCATCTTCTGCCCACTCGCCTTGGCAAAAGCCACACTTCAAAGCTGTGCAAACAGGGCTGCTGAGCTCCCCAACTTTCCCTGACATCAAAAGCTTTACTGAGTTCTGTTTTGCACCACACCAAGAGCCCACTGGGATATGGCAAGTTTGCTTTTCCTAAGAAGAAGCCAGACCACGGGAGCCCCAGTATAAATTCCTCTGCAGGACCAGAAACTCAAGTAAAAGGAGGAGGAGAAAGCTGGGGTTGGAGACATGAGCTTCCTCCTTGCTTTGTTTCCTTCCCTGATGGGTGTCCTTCAGCCTTGATCTGCTTCCTGTTCCCTACTCTGTTCTGGTAGAGCTTGCTGAACATACGAACCGGTGACATCCATCAGAGGTTTTGGTTCAGCCAGTGGAAAACTGAGGTTCTTGGGAAGAGGATTTATTCATAGGCCTGAGCCTGACACATGCGAGGCTGCTGCAGGGTGGATGGGCCCTGCTGGGGGCTCTTGCTGGGGACATGCTGGGAGGACGTGTTCTCTTCTGCATGCCTGGAAGGAGCATCTTGGCTGGCTGTACAAGGTGCCCCGTGGCAAGTCATGCTGCAGAGCAGGATGAGTGGCTGGAGAGCTGTCGCTGGAGCATCATATAGCAACACTGAACTGCTTGATCCCCGCTGACACTGCCCCAGGGAGGCACAGGGACCATAAAGGGATCACTTACACCCACTCCTTGGAAAGGATGTCCTGGATCACGTCAGTTGCCTGCTGTTGAAGGCAAGCAGGTCATACGATCATCTATTACATTAATGTATCAGCCTCTGTCTCAAAACTGCATAGGCTGCTTTCCTCCCTAATTCCTGAGCCTCCTTTACGTCTACATTTGAGCTCAGGTGTATCCCTGCCTAGTTTCTAGTGAGTTTTCCACTGCAAAGACAGTCCTTTAACCTGAAGAGCTCTTCTCCTTTCCTAACATGTTCTTAACCCCCTTTTTAACAGGCCAAGGAACCCGTTCTCTGTGCCTCCTCTCATCAAACAGATACTCCACTCCCTACAGCAGCAGCAGAGTCCTTTCCTGCCCTCCCTCTGTTTGTCTGTTTGCCTTCAGGAAAACAGCAGAAGAGTAAGGAGTATTGCAGATGAATCCCTCCAGTGATTCCATCAATCAGAGGCATCCATTCTCCCTTCTCTACACTGATGGTGCTTCCCCGTGCTGTCACTCACACACTGAGCTGAGGTCAGGAACCAAGTTACTCTGTTGTCCTCAGGACTGATCTCCTGTAAGCCAGGCACCACGGCACACAGCACACCAAGCTGTCAGCTCCTCTTCAGCAAGCTCCTCGTGCACTTTCCACTCTCCCATTAATCCCTGTCCTCATGAATAATTTCCCACCAGGCACTCTATCAGGTACCTTACCGGAGCAGGGAGAGACCTACAGCATCCCCTCTGTCCAGCACCTAACATGAGATGAGCCTGACATCTCCTTTACTGTGCTTCGTGTCATCTTCTAACTAGCTCTGTGGTTTTAATGACTCCCTCCAACCTTGTTCTAAAGCCTTGCATACTCGAGGGGCTGGACTAATGTGTCTGCAGTGGCTCAGATCATTCATGTTTCCATCTCCCAAACAGGGAGTGAAGAGCTTGGGTCAGGAAGTATGAGATCTAGAACCACGTATCCTCTGCTGTGCCCATGCCATGGTTCATGGGGAAGGTGGGGAGTCCCTGCACAGGCAGGGAGGGAGAGGAAAGGGCTGTATTTGGGTCACACCAATCCATCCTTCACATCATGGCTGTGACAGTGGCCAAGAGCAGATGCCTGGAGACTGATGACAAGGACAGGGAAGCATCCAGTCCTGCTTCTGTGTTCAGGGGGAAGGAAATCCTGACTCAGAAATCACCTCTTCATTCTGGGGCTTACCCGCCCGTGATAACCTTCTCCCCAGTTAATGTTCCTGATCACTCACTTACATTACACAGTGCAGGATAACATCCATGCTGGGAGGTGGATCCGGGGGAAGTCACAACATGCCTGGGCATGGGAAGTATCTTACCTAAGGAAGGGGTGGTTTTGCCCAGAGTCCACTCTGCAGCATGACTTGAACTGGCAGGATCCCTCTGAGATGATCTTTAGTCAAGGAGAACTGACAGACAGCGCTGGGCTGGGAAATGCTCCAGGCAGATTTCCTGGAAAACAGAGGAGGGCTGTGGATCAGGTCCTGAAAAGGAGCTCTTGCACAGTGCTGGTGATGCTTATGTGCAGGGCCTGCTTTCTGGTACCATCCACAGAGCTCAGCATGGCTGGGGTAGGTGCCGGGCTCAGTCTGCAGTAAGAAACTATTGTTGGTTGAGGATGCTCCAATACAAACACCTGAAGACAGAAATGCTGCTCAATCCTACAAGTCCAAGTCCTTCAGGGAAATGGCTAGTTAGGGTCAGAGGAGTTTTTGCACTCCTTTCATGCCCCTCATCTTTGCTTCCTCTCTCCTTCTTAATGCTGGTGCAAACATCCTCCTTGCTTGCAGCACTTTGTGATGAGGAACCCCTCTGACCGCCAGTGTTGATGTGTCTTAGGAAAGAAAAGGGGGAAAAGAGGCTGGGTGCATTGGGGATATCTCATCCCTGGCTAGGGTGCCTTCAGGAGCATGGAGAGTGGTCCAGGGAGGCTGGTGTGATGCTCAGCGTCCCCTTGCTGCTCCCCCAGCTCCAACCAGTTCCCCCCACTTCCAGCCCCAGGGAGGTGCAAGGCTGCAGTTCACACTCTAGTGATGCATCCCAGATTGAGGGTGGCAGCGCAGTCACCCCCACGCTGTCACCCCCTTGTCCCTGCAGCCACCCATCCAAGACCAAGAACCACTGCCCTGGGTGCAGGGAGAGCGCAGGAGATCTGCAGCCTTGGAGCGATGGGCTGTGAGGCCAGAGGGAAGGGGACCAGGGATGGGATGGAACTAGTACATGAGGGGGCTCCCAGGGACCCTATGGGGTAGGAAACCCCACAGCGTGAGCTGCCAGCACCTGAAGGGGACAGTGACACAAGGTAATGGTGACCTTTCCAAGAGGAGACCCGTTGTCAAGCACTGGGCACGCACTGAGTTTCGTTGGGGATTCCTGCTTGCTGCTCGCTCCTCCACAGATGGCAGAGCCCAAACCAGCCCCAAACATACTTGTCTGCATCCTGTCCTGCCTTGAGATGTTTCCACTCTGGAAATGACAACCATGGGACCCAAACTTTCCCCCCTTCCTTGTGCCACATCAACAGCCTGTGCTTGGTGGGATTTGTCCAGGTGAAAGAGCCCCAGCCTTCAGCATCCCTGGGCAGTCCATGGCAGGAGGTCATGGGGAATTTAGGAGAAGACAGCAGCATTCTCCTGGTCTCCTGGGACCATCACCTGCACCGGGACATTTGTTTCTCCTCTTTACTTTTCCCTCTGTCTGCTAAGCCTGGCTGGAAAACAAGAAAAATACCATTCTCTTCATCAAAACCTTCCCACCAATGAACATTTTCTGTCTGGTCTCATTTTTGCTAACATATTCTGTTATTTTCTCTTGCTCTCCATAGGAGACTTTCCTGCAGCTTCTCTGTTCAGTTTTATTTCATTTTAACTGGGAATCCCTTTTAATTAAAGGCAGAGGGAAAAGCCCTTCAGTCCCATTCATCTCCAAGCAAATTGGTCCTTCTCTCTTTCGAAGAGACTCAAGATACAGTTTAGGCTTGGATGCATTTCACAAAGCGATCAGCAAACTCCAAGCAGCAGGATCAGCCCCACACCAGTTTCTCATTTCCCTTTGGCTCCTATTCCCCAGACCTTCAAATCACCAATTCATTCCAAACCCAGTTCCCATCACTTGAAGGAATCAGCTGCTGTGCAAAACTGAACACGAGCAAATAACATCGCTGACGACTTTCCAGCCCGGCACATAAAGCAGCTCTTGGTGTCCCCAGATCTGTGCTGCTCACACAGGGTTTCTAGAAACAATATGAACTGATTGTCAAGTGGGCAGTAACATGCAACTGGAGACACAGCAGCATGCCCTCTGCTCACAAGAGCCCATTTCCTTCCTGCATGGCCAATTCCCACTGCCCAGCGTAGGAGCGTGGTGCTGGGGTGGGATATGGTGCTACACGGTGCAGTGGAGCCATTGCTTGTGGTGTCAGGGCTGGTGCCATCGCAGCACAGAGGCACTGATGGGGCTGTACCCTGGCAGTGCCATTCAGACACCCCAAACCTAGCAGCCCGCAAAGCAGGGAGCAGGGGCTGAGTATGGCACCCTGTGTCTGCCTTGCAGCACAAGCTAGACTAATGCGTGGTGGTGGCTTAAGTGCTCTCCAGGGAGATTAAGTGCCAGTAATTAATCTTCAGTGCTCAGATAACCAATTATACATGTGAGAGACACAGGCAACACGCTGGATTTGCGATAGGGGCACCAGCAAATGGCTGTAGGGGATGCTGGTGTGCCCGACACCCAGCCGGGATGGGGATGGTTCTGCTGCATCCCCTGCTCTTACCTAGGAGTAGGGCAAGGGCAAGGGGCGGTGGACAAGGAGAGGCAATCCTGAGCTGGGGACTGAACTGAGGCTCAGGTTCAAATAAGTTGTCTGGGAGCTGGAGCACAATGTCCCCCAGAAGCTGGTGCTTTCCCAGCTGCATCCGCTCCCCAGGCTGAACACCGTGGGGTCTGCGTCAGAGATGGAGGCACCATCTCTCGTTAAAAGGCCTCTTCCATTTCTGATTTCTCTAATACAACTGAGTAATAGCATTGACATGTCAAAATGGTCTTTTATTATGATCCATTTATGCCATTAATGTGATATCCTCCTCTTGGATTGCTTAGTTATGTATTAATACTGAAAGAAAGCCGACGTTTCTTTTAGCTCTTCATTGTCTAAAATGAGTCCCAAAGCCTCCGTGTGATGGATTGGCATTATTTTTAGCTGTGATCATGCCTTGATGCTCTGAAATTAGGAACATGTTTTTAAAATATTGTACCACATGCATTTGTCTTATTTTGCTGAATCTCTGTCTCACCAGTTATCAGTCTGGTTTTATTGTCGAATCATTAGCGCTAGTTAGAAGTCTGATGTATGTATATGACATCATTTATTTGCTGTTCTTTGCATAACAAAGAATGGGAAGATAAAACATGAATCTGGGGGAATGGTCTGTTGATGTTTTAATAGAGAACTTTC